>NW_008824143.1:1057619-1064152 GCF_000699105.1 Pygoscelis adeliae
GTAGGCCTCACTGTCAAACTGGCTTCAGTGTCAAGAAGATACCACATTTACTACTAGGCAGCTAATAACTGCATGTGTCCATGACAAAAGCGCATCATGTTTCTAAAACTCAAGGGGCTGAACAACTTCCTGTCAGGAAAGTCAAAACACCTTCCTGATGGAATTGAGGACCAAGAAATCCATAAAGAAGGAAAAGACATAGAGGACTGAATCTTAATATCCGTCAAAGGCAGTTCTGAAGAACTGCACCAGAGTTCAGATAAATACCAGCTCTTGTGCAGCCTGAAGATTTAACACTGAAGGAGGTACATACATATCCTTAGCCAGAGGACTGTGAAGCATCTATAAGTTACTCAGATAAAGGATGAGAGAAACGTTTAGAATCCAAATATTACATAAATACGTGTTCCTATATTTACACTAAAACTCTTTTATAAGCCTTTACATCAGTACTGTTTATCTTTGCTTATATGCCTTCATAATGAGAAGACTGCTCTCTTTGGCAGCTCCCAGTTGGGTGATCCAGTTCTGTTCCCCATCCCCTAAGCCTGGAGCTTGTAGCAGTTGGACATCATAGTAATGGATCAAAGTTTAACACCTTGCTCTTTCACAGGAATTGAAAACAGAGAGACCCAGAAAATGAAGTTTCACAGAAAGGAAAGAAAGTGAGATAGAGAAAATAACCTGTGTTTTGCAGTAGTCAGGGAGGTGTGAATCTTTATTAAAAATGAATTTATGTGGCTTAGGACTTTTTTTGGCTTTATTTTTAAAGCACATTAGTGATTATTGTCATATGGCTTTTTTGTTGTACTTCCATACATTCTGTATCATCTATAACTATTGTATCTCTGGGAAAGTTATAAATATTGCAATTTTTTAAACTGTCTTGAAATTTGCACCCTAGATTTTCCACGAAAACCCAAGGGAACAAAGAAAAAAAACACTAAACAACTATTCAAATGAAAGATGGTCTCTATAAAAAAGATCATCTTGAAATAAGCCAGTAGACCTCCCAGGAATGTTCTTTACAAATATTGTCGCAGTTGGAATGAACACCTCCCGCAGCCTAAGCCTGCTACCATAACAGGTCTGACTTTGTTACAAGGCATCCCAACAGGAAAAAAAAAAAAAAAAATGTAGCGACATGTTAAAGATGTGCGATGACTCTTAAGGGCTATAGTCATTGACTATGACACAAACATCTAATGTTCCTAGTGTCACTTCCTACAATTAGCACTTTAGTATGTGCAGTAATTTTATTTTTTTTTAAAGAAGACCCTATTTCACTAGATCTTTTGTAAGAGCTTTTTAGAACTGGTTACATAGCAGCTGCCAAGACCCATATTTGCCAGTTCTTTGAACAGCTAAGCCTTCTCTCAAGTGACCTCTCTGGTCACAGTTGGGACACCAGCCCTACACTTTGTTACTTTTCTTTTAGCATGCTTATAAACAAAAGCTAACTGAAAGTGTATACTTATAAAGAAGAAAAGCCATACAAGGCTTGATCAAGAACCAACCTGTATGTTTACAAAAGTCTACAAACATTTGACTTGTGATAGATCCCATGTTACGTCTGAATGTCTGTAGTGCCACATATGGATCTCTGAGGCAAAAAGCAATGAAATGCCCCAACAGACATTGCTGGACTGCCAGAAACGCCAGCCTGTGACGAAGATTCAGAACAGACCTGTACTAAAAAGGGTCACTGGAATTTTAAATAACTGTTAAGAAAAATAATTACTATTTTCTGACATAACCAGTGAGAAGACAGAATTTAGGAGCTTTGCTTTTCATAGAGAACTTTTTGCTCGAGCCTAGTATATCCTAGTTTCCATTAAAATGAAAATTTCTTACAGGGGTAGAGTTGCAAAATACTTAAAACATCATGGTAGGGGGTTCTGGCCTTTGCGGGGCCATGGCTGACCCTGGTCCCCCACCCCAGGCTCTGGCACTGGGGGGCTGTGCTGGAGGAGTGAGGGCACCCTCGGCTCTCCACACCCTTGCCCAGCCCCTGCTCCTGCTGCTCCCTGAGCATCATTTGAAGCGCAGAAATTCCCAGCCCTTCCCAGATGCCTTCTGCAGAAAATGAATGGCACAAGCTCAACAGTCCACATCCTTTGCATGGGACCTCCAAGGGCAGTTTCAATCACAAGGAGTGGCCAGGCTGGCAGGTAGACCTCTGCTCTTGTGCCTTGCCCTTGGCGTGCATCAGGAATGCGTTGACAGTTTGTGCCCCTCACATGATTGAAGCAGAGTAACTATTTCTGCTTCCTAGCATGGGCTTAATTTGTGAAATAAGGGTGTAGATGTTTGCTCTAAAATGGCAGCAATTTTAAGCAAAGGCTCAAATCAAAGCTGTAGGAAACACTGCTGATGAAATACTGAGGTATCTGTGAAATGAAGTGGGGATTTTGAGAACTGCTTTCCAGATTAAGCCATCAAGTTTCAGCCTCAGCCCCGATTACCACAACTTGCACTCATCACTACAGGCATCACCTTTATGTTTTGAGATGACAGCTGCTATAGAAAGGCAAATTTCTATAATCATGTTACATTTTTATCAAATACATTGTAAGATTTCTTCTTTTTCTTTCCTTCATAACACGTATCATTGCTATAGCTATGTCAATATTCCCAGCCCATTACTGCTGTTCTTAGCAACTTATCCAGGCCACCACAGCCATTATGCCTTACTGAAGTGCACATAGTGCAGCACAGTCCTAACATGTCCAGCTGTGAATGGGAAAACAGAGATGAAGAGTCACATTTTTCCTTACTGCATGCAGGTAGTCTGTCTGTAATTAAAGCTATCAGAGATTTTCTTCATCAGATTCTCCCTTGGCTCCCTGAAGTTCCACTCCCAAACTTCATTAAAACTCAATCTGTGCAATGTTTTTCTGTGCAAAGTATAAAAAGTCTCCCTTAAGAACAATTGTTTGTGAAGTGATGGGGTTTTGTTGCTCTGTAAAATAGTCCTAATATTTCTGTATATACACGAACACAGGTTGCTTTACACATGCAAGTACTTCACAGGCAATTTCTTTAATTTTGTTTGAGCTATATCAGCTTATGCTAACATAAACTGGCCCTCGACAGCTATAGGACTATGTACAGTATTATAAACCTTGTAAGACTTCAAAAATGAATTCTCATTACTAGAGATTTTTAGGTTCTATTATATGCACCAGAAAAAGGCTTCAGCCTGAAGGAAAGGAAATCAGAATGCTCAGGTTTATTTAAGAAAATCTAATAAATATCACTGTTCATTTTCAGCTCTTACAACTTCATGCTTCATGTTTTCTATATAAATCTCCTCTTGGTATGTTTGCGACTTTTCACAAACATTGCAGTCTAAAAGTTCAGTGCCAGCTAACTTTGCCTTCTATCATTTTTTTCAATGACAAGAATGTGCGCACATGTGTTTCCTGCTCAAGGTGAGGTTCATATTTACAGGATATGGAAAGTTAGCATGACAAAAGTAATGACTGTGTAGAAGGAAATTCACTTTCGTTAACAGGCATCCTATTTACTCTACTGTCACCTCGCATGATATGCCGCATACCATTTCAGACACCAAAGTACTTTCGGTGAAAACTTCCTGCACAGAAAATGGAAACTTTGACAAAAAACAACAATAGCAAAGAAGAAATGGCTGAGTTTACCCTGGAAAAATATATCAGTTAGATCCTTTCCTCCGATACACCCATCCAGCTCCCATTGAGTCCACTGGTCACATATGAAATTGATCCCAGAAGATGATACTGAATTATTTGGTTTAAGAACAAATTGTTGAAAAAAAACCCTTTTATTTTTTTAACCAATGCATCCCACTCACTGAGAGGCCTGACTGTCTTCAAAAGTGTCTTCCAAAACGTTTTAATTATGGGTGAAGCTTAATTTTTCCAGCAGTGGCTGAGGAAGGATTCCCAGTCAGCAGAAAAACATCCAGGGAGATTGGACAATGATCCTCAGCAGCTATCTATAGGATTACTGTGGGATGAAGAAGGAAAGGAGTAAGTTTGTATTCATAAATCCTCAAAAAATGGACCCAGAGACCCAGTCACTGAGTTAGAAATACCACATTCAAGCCAGTGGCTGGATTCGCAGCGATGGGGGAACAGCAGGGCTGACTGATACTCTGTCTACAGGCGGGCACCACAAGAACGACTCATTTAAAGGAAATAATTTTCCATGCACTTAACATGACTACAAGCCCTCTGCACTTAAAAACTGGGCTCCACGTGATTGCAACTCAAAGCACTGAAATTAGTATAAAAACGGGAGAAATTCCCATGAATTGGTGCAAAGATTTTTTTTAATTTTTTTAGGGTTTCTATAACAATAATGGGGAAAAAATTGTTTATTTGAGTGTTGCCAGAAATGGCATGCTTTGTGTTTTTGTTTTAAAAATTAAATATTTTGGATGCTGATTTCACTCAACATTATAATCAACTGCAACAGTTCTTTTGCAAAGGCTATAACACTAAAGTTTAAAAGGATGGAATCTACCCACATGAGACATTATATTCTGTGAAGCAAGATTTGACCATAAGTCAGCTCATATGAATGACTGAATTGAGAGTCATGGAATAATATTCTTCTCTGCTCTGTGGTGCATGAATTTAATTTTGCAGAGTGATATGGATCACTGAAAATGATCACTTCCAGGGTTATGGAAGAGTTTGCCACTGATTAGAAATCATAGAGTGCAACTGAATTTAGGTACAAAAAATCAATTGAAAGATCTGAAGTTTTAGTTTTTGAGAAAAAAATGTGTGAATGGTTCACTAGTTACTAAAATACACTGAGTGTTACAACAGCAAGAACATGTAGACATTACTTGTGTAATAAAAATACGGGTGGTAACAAATTATATTGCTGTGAAGAGCAGATGAGGAGAGACGCCTACTGAAACCTGATGCTGCCTTTGAACTTTAAAATTTTGACTTAATAAGCTTTGCACTGGTGCTGCTTAGCGAAGAGCTATCACGAAGGGCAGATTTGTTTCACAGCAGAGTTGCTTTATTAAAAATCCTTAGCATTTCCATAAAGTCCTGATTCAGAAACAGAAGGAGGAGTTACACTGAACTTGACTGCGACCTGACAGTGAGAATGGAGCTATTGTACCCAGAACTGAATATGCATATCTGTGCTTCTTCTCACTGAGCTTCACACGGCAGTTACCCTTGGAGAGAGAGGAACTCTGTAGAGATCTGAAAGTTGCTGACTACCAGACACTGAAATCCTGAACCAGACCCTAAAGTCAGTAGGTTTCATAGCCGTTAAGAGGTTAAAAAACAACTTTTAACCTTCTCTCTTTTTTCTCGATTTGCTGTAGGGTAATCAATGGACTGCAAGCCATGTGCAGCAACATGGCCCATGTCGTCATCTTTGTGCTATTCAGCAAATTGAAAGCTAGATGTGCTCCATTAATAGCAAAGATTGTCAGGGAGGCAGAGCTGGAAATGCTTATTTGGTACTGCATGAATTGAACCTGCTTGTTTGAATAAAACACTAATTACCTCATTGACTCTTTTGCATTAAGCCTCTTCTTCATACTGTGCTTTACTTGGTGGGAAGGAGTCAGTAAATTTCAGTACAAAATGTGGTACAAGCTAATGGTTGGGAAGGAAAAGCTCTAATGGCACATTATGTGTTGTTCATTGCATGGCTTTCCCTATTACTGCTGAACTTTCAGGATAAAGAAAATATCATCTGTAATCATTGGTCACACAAATAAAACACATGGTAAGGAAATTCATTCCCTCATCTTGAACCTCAGCAAAAGGCAGAGCTCCTTTCTGCTCTGCATGCAGTACTAGGAAGACCAGCACCCACCTAAGTCTCAATTTTTTTTCAGATTTTAACTGAATTTCAAACTCTGTGATGAAGATAGATCTCCTTATGATTTGATCTAGTAATAATGGCAAGGAAAGGTATCCTATTTGTTTTATCCCTTGCCATCTTTGAGACATAGAGACTGTCTTATCCAGGAATTTTTTTAATGCTTTTTCGATCTTCATCCATGGTTTTCTTCTGTCTTCATCCTGATGGAAGCTGTGGTGCAGTTAGACATTTTCTTGTTAAGGCTGCACTGAGATACAGCTCTCAGTTCAGTCCTAGAGTTCCTCTTAAAAATGATAGCTGCAGCAGTAAGCCATCTCTCGTAAGCAAAGAAATGTAGAAAATGCACAGAAAGACTTATGCTTCACTCCTGTTACGAGATCTATAAGGAGCCAACAAAAAGCTTTTTATGAGTTTCATTTGTCTTATGCAAAATTAATTGTTCTACAATTCAATGCTCAGTTTTTCCTTCTAACAACTGAATGATCATATTTTTTGTCATAGGAGAAATAGCTTTTTGTTGCCACCTATTAATGAGCTAGAAAAGACTGTTTGCATATCATGCTGTCAGAGAAATACTTCGTTTTGCACCACAGTGACAAAGCTGAAATAATTGTACAAGGTAGAACTGCAGGATGTCTAACTAGGACTGTTACAAGAAGCAATGCCAATGCAATGAGACACTCTTT
>NW_008824143.1:1064174-1072166 GCF_000699105.1 Pygoscelis adeliae
ACTCCTAGTTGTCACTACTGGTAAGGGAGGAGCTCCTCTCCCTAGAATAAAAGCTCAAGGCAACATTATGATGTAAGACAGCTTTGAGGGCTTTGGGGTGAATGAATCCCAAAAGACATGATAGGGAGGGGCACAGGGGATTAGGAGGGGTGGCATTTTTGGGAAACAGAAGAAAGAGAGATGGAGTAAGATATTTATTTCCTATTCATAGCAGTTGATGAGAAAAATGAGGCAAAGACTTACTGTCTATCGTATATCGCTATTGAGGGGAACTAACAGCAGCTTTCTAATGCCCATGAGAAGGTTATCAAGAAGACAGGGCCAGGCTCTTCAGAGTGATGTATGGCAGGAGGAGGAGATACAATGCACCTAAGTTGAAAAAAGGGATGTTCAGAGTAGATGTAAGGACAAGCCTTTTCAACACGAGGACCATCAGCAGTAGAACGACTTGCCTAGAGAGGTTATGCAGTTTCCATTCTTGGGGGTTTTCAAGACCCAACTGGATAAACGCCCGAGTAACTTGGTCTGATCTCATAGCTGACCATGCTTTGAGCAGGAGGTTGGACTAGAAACTGCCTGAGGTTCCTTCCAAAATGAATTATTTTATGATCCTGTGATCCTATGATTGTTTAGTTTATTGTGGAAGCAGGTCTTTTTCCACCCACATTTATCCTTATAATTGAACTTTCCATTTATCCTTATAATTGACTCAGCATTAATTACTGTTCATTATAAACATCTGCTTGACTGCTGACTGTTGACTTTTCATAATTACCACTCTATTTATCTTTCAGATTAGTAATATTTTATTTCATTTACATATAGACTCAATGCTTGCAAGAAGAGATGTAATGGTTATTTAGAGAACTCAGGAGAATGTGTTTAGCTTTCCTAGTGTAGATGCCAGAAAAGGACCAGCTAGTTTACTAATAATAAGGACATTTACCTTTTTTAAAGTAGTTTTAACATCATCTAGCAGGAGGATGGTATATGGGCTACGATTATTCTAACACTAATAAGACAGAAAAAGAGTAATGCATTTTTGGAAAGTGAAGAAAGCATTATTTCAATGTTCCTAACACTTCTATTGCTGTGCTGTTTGTATTACAAACTACACAAATGATAGTCTAAGCTTGGAATGCCTAGTTTGTAGAGAACAAATTGTTTTCATGTTGGCACCATCTCAAATGGAGTCTTTAACAGTGCTGTTACACTTAAATTTTCTTTGAACTTTTGACTAAGAGAGAGAAGCACTCCTTTTTAAAGAGGCACCATTCTTGATTTTTTCAGATTTTAGGTGGAAAAAAATAACTAATGGAATGTGGGGGTTTTTGTTAGATGACTAAAACATGTAAGACAATTTTAAGCTTATTTATCCTCCTTGTTCTCAAATAAAAATGGAAAAGAAAACAGAGAGGAGCCAGTCTTCTACTGCCCTGCATGTAGTACAAGTCCTCTACAATTTGTGAAACGTGTGAAGAGGAAAAAGAACCCTGCAGGAAAAATCATTAGATTTACACCTAGTGATTTATATCTACCCTGAGATTTGTTTTGACAGAGCAAACAACAGATAAATCCAAGTGACTTTTGTAAGACTTATAGCACGTGTTTTAAGTTTTTCGCTATACCAGAAGAACCAAATAATTGTAGAGGAGAGAACCCAGTTTTGAATTCCTTAAGTCTGCTGAGCGCTAAGCAGATGTGCACTCCAGGAACAACCTGCCCATCTCTCTCCACGTTGTGCTGGAAGCTGTCGCATTTACTCATGTCTTCTTGCAGAGTTGACAGGGTGAGTGTATCACAATATGGTTCAGTCAAAATGAGGTGACCCAGGAAAGACCTACTACTTAAACTGTTTAATCTAACCTGTCTCATTTTGACTATATTAGCAAATCATCCCAGCAAATCTTAGGGGACAATAAACACAGGCAAGAAGTCGACAAACAGCTGGGAGTTGTAATGTCCTTTACCAACACAGTGGAACCGAGAAGGCAACATCCGCAACATTCACAACATAATGCTTCTACAAAGGAGAGCCTGCATCCTGTAAATCCTTTCCAAATACTCCATGCAAGACAGGGTATTAGGTCTTATTTGATGTATTCCTTAAATAATTGTGCCGCATACATAAAAGATATATTAAATACAGTATTTAAAGTTGCAAAGTTAAGATTTCAAGAGTTAGGAAATATCAGAATCAAGATTTTAATATAACTTTCATGTAGTCCAGCTGGGCACCCACCCTGCTTCCTGGCTGCATCAGAGGCTATGTGTGTTGGTTTATAAACATCAGGCATTCATGTATATGGAGTTTGCAAAAATATCATAATGTATATGTACTGTGATCCACATTGAGATTGTATGGGCAATTCAAATCCTGGGTTTTCCTATTACAAAAGCTAATAATCTAATTTAGCAATCCAACCATTACTTTAACACACTTGTGTAATTTCCTGTAACAACTGCTCATCACTTCATACATCATCGAATTGGAGCCCTGACCTTTTAACTCTCTAACAAAGATTTCAATCAAACTTAAGTTTGCTGACTGCCATGTAGCAATGGGGCAAAACTAGATGGCTGGAATTTCCATTTTCATCAGCTATGTTTTCCTCCCCTTTGACAGAGTCTGTTGTACTCAAGGAAGGCTCTACTGGTTATCTCATGAAGCACGTTCTGAATATTGTGTTGGTCAGTACCATGTATGAAGGCAAAGGTCCTAGGCCACCTGAAACTTCAGTGGCTCAGGAGTTGCTTCAGAAACCGTCCAACCACTCCTGCGATATGTACACTTAACTCTGATACCAGGACAGGACATGTGACCGAGGACCATTTCAGTTGTCCAATTTGAATTTATTCTGGGTATAACTGTGTCCTACTGGTCAGCAGTGGAAGATTATTGTCTTAGAGTAGAACAACAATAGCTATCGTGTTCTCTGAGGACTAGCTGGTAGGGTTCTGGTTCAGCCTACCAGCTATGCTGCTGCAGAAAATTTCATTTATTGTTGTTGTTTTAGAAGGAACTATATAGGCCTGGCTATTAGAGTATTCAGGTTCAGTGATTTTGATCCAGGCTGAAAGTTCTTGAAGAACACAAGTAGAAAAAAGGAATGAATTATTTTTATAAATGTTCTGCACTTATGAGGGTATTATACACAGTACGTTTCTATAAACAGAGCTTTGGCCCAGCTGAACGCCTTAGAACTTCTCAAAACAAACAAAAAAGGTTTTGATAATAATAGGATATACTTAAGATACACAGGTTTCTGTAAACCTTCTTCTATAGAAAATGCAAACAAATCATTCACACATACCCACCAAAACCAGAAGACAACTTTCTGAAAAATGTCCTTTCAATGACATTTGCACAAAATATGATAGAAACCCCATATATATCACTTAAACTTAGTGTTTGCTGTAGATACTGTGTTAGCTTATCAAGTTATCAAGTCAGCATGCGTAGAAGTGGTCAATGTTTGGAACCTCTGCTCTTCCTCTTCCCTCCATAAGTTCTATGTGAGTTTGGGGAAAAATGCAGCATTTTCAACTCCGAAAATAACAAAGCAGAAGCAAGGCTGTGGTGTGGGATAACCATTACTTCACAGGACACAGCTTGGGTTGCTACTGCTTTCCATTTTGGAGTAAAAGTGTGTGAATCATGTCAGATAAACATTTTAGCTGGGTACATATATTGAAGGAAATGTTTAACAGATTATTTAAAAAAAATATGACTCACATAGATTCCTAGTCATCTATCTATAGCTCTGAACGATGGAAGTTATCCATCTTGAATTCTCATTATTCTTGCAGTATTGGTTACCTCATTTGCATAAAATGAATAGAATAAATTGTTACGAATCCAAAAATATACGGTTGCCAGGATACATCTTGCTAGATGCAAATGAAAGTGGGTTTATGCCAACCAGCCTAAAATAGTTTAGTGCTTAGACATTTTCTTACTAACATTAATAGTGATAAATGAAACATTACATATCCAGTGAACTATTGAAATTATTACTATTTGCTTTGCAATAGGAATATTATTTCAAGCAAATCTGAACTAATTTTTGTACAATGTAATTCCACTAAAATACCCTGCAGTTTCATTGTAGAAGCAGCATACAGAATGAATAAATATTCCATGTTTGCTTCTTGATAAACTTTTGAATTTAAAATGTAAGTTCCCTGTTAATTGTTTTTATGATTTTCAGTACTACAGCATTAACAACAAGCATCTATCAGTGTATAGGAACACTATAATTATGCTTTGTCCATGTATATGTGGATAAGGTAGTTACAGTTGAGAACCATACCCCAACTGAGTAAAGTTGTTTAATTTGTGTAAGATTGACAATGAAAATGAGTCTGCATTGAATGCCTAATGAAGATAATTAACATATAAAATAGATACATTTTTATTGTGTGCCATTCAAG
Organism: Pygoscelis adeliae; assembly: GCF_000699105.1. Taxonomy (NCBI): domain Eukaryota; kingdom Metazoa; phylum Chordata; class Aves; order Sphenisciformes; family Spheniscidae; genus Pygoscelis; species Pygoscelis adeliae. The sequence continues at coordinate 1,068,609 of NW_008824143.1, forward strand.
GTGTGTACATGTATTTTAAAGGGGATTATATTTCCTATATATTGACTTCCAAACAGGTAGATAAACACAGGTCAGATTTCCAGCTGTCTTCAGCTGAGATTCTTGTATTTTTGACGAGCAGTGTAGCTGCTGTAATCTGCCATGGTTGGTCCTTTGCCAGCAAAGGGCAGGCTGCCCATGCTTCTTCGAACGTCATGCATCAGTTGATACAAGAAATAAACTGGGGGTTTACCGCAATAAAGGCTTAATGCATGCTGAGGAAGAAAGCTCTTCAAGTTGAAGACGTCTGCAACAACTGAGATGCAGAAGTTTTCTCTGCCCCCTTACCAATGGTTGGTTCTTTGAGAGGAGAGAAAAATACTGACAAAACCACAGCAGCACAATTCTCTCATAGGAGACAATTTCAGACAGAATTCAGAGTTGTAAAATGATAGATTAACTCCCTCCTCTCCTCTTTGGGTTTATTATGTCTCAGTTACTGGCTTTACTCCTAATTTTCAGTGGAATAACTGAGCAGAAAATTATGTCCCGAAATTCCAAAATAGCACTGAGGTTCATCTTCACAAGTGATGAGCAGCTACAATTCCAAACAATACCAGTGGTACTGTGAATTATGCGAGTGATGACAGGATCGTCCTGAATATTCATATAATTTACTTCATAGAATACATTAGCATTATCCTTTTTTTCTGTGTTAACCACAAAAATAAAGTACTTCCAGACTAAAGAGATGATTAAGGGGCTGATTCAATGGCCACTGAAATTGAAGACGCTTTCCTTTGAATTTGGTAATCTCTGAACTGGGCTCTAAACCTTTCTTTTCTGAGAATGCTCTTTGTACTAACCTTCTTCATTTCAGTCTGCACAGAGCTAAAATGAGCATTAAGAAAGATGTCCTTTTATTCCACAAATCAACTCCTACATGTAATACTTGAGAAAACTGCTAGATAAATACATTAGTTCTGCTTAGCAAGTTAAACGTCAAAGACTGAAAACTCATGTTCCCATCTGTTCTGAGGCTGCTGGTTGCATCCAGATGATTGTTAGCACAATTCTGCATAAAGCCATGAGTTTCAAGACTTGCAAGGCACCATACTCTCTACAGAAGACTAGACTACACTGTTCCAGGTAGATAAAAATTCTAATTTGCCAACATTGTAGATGACTTTATGAATCATTCCTGTTTAAAAAAAAATCTCTATGTCACCATTCAAATTACAGCAGATGTTATAAGGCCAGCACCTAAAAAATTTGGGAGATTGCTGCTATGCTGCTATGCCCCAGTTGAGCCATGGCAATTGGTTGTGTATACATTGTCATAACTGTGAAATAAAATGTGCTAAATACCCCTGAGACTGGAGATTACAAATCGATTTGGATGGGATCCAGTGTGAGATTCAGACTCCTAAATTTTAGATGTCTGTATGCAGGTATCTTCAGCTAGGTGTCTAAGTTTCTGCTGTAGTGAAGACAGATTCACTTTGTAGCAATGGGCACTCTGAACTACCTGAGCTACTGTACAGGTCACAGGACCTACAGGAGATCTGATGCTTCTGGAAGAGCAGTACAAAACAAGGCAAGATACCCAAGGGCATCTTAAAAAGTCCTGAATGTTCCTGTTTACCCCACCTGTGGATCAGGACCTGGGTCAATGGAGCCTGGGTAGCTTTAAGCTGTGGTAACACAGCCTCTTAGCAGATGGTCCATTGTGTTGCCCTCCAGACAATTGATTATAGGCACCTAGCTGCTTCTTGTGATGCGTGAGACACTCATATGAAAGCACCAGACCTGGACCCTACTACTGACTGTAATGGGAGATTAGACACCTAATTAACGTCCAAGAACATGCAGGTGTCTGTATATCTAAATTTAGAAGCACAATTCACCTGCGTATATGCAAGCAAATGCTTTCACCTGAGAAAGTTTAGGGTGTTTGAGGTACTGGGATGGGGCTGGTAGAGATCAGACAGAACCTTATGGGAATCCTGCACCTCTTCAAAGCAAAAACTGGGCGCTATGTGAGATCCTTCATGGAGTCCAAGTGATTAGAGATGACTTTATTGAGGAATCTGAACCCTACCCTGCGTGCCTCAAGCTGAATGTGTCTCACACCAGCACTGGGATAAGAGTTTCACACAGACAGCTACTGTAGCTTGGCTAATACGCAAGTAGCCGGTTAAACAATTATTTCCCAGTCTCTAACGTCACTGTCCAAAGCTGAGAATCTGAAATCTATCACTTGCCTGCCATTCCCCCTACAGGCTGTTCAACTTCAGTTTTATGGCAGTGTGTGACGCTAAAGCTATGTAGATGTTCTACAGTTCACTTCAACAATATATAATGGTCCCTTTGTTTTGGCAGGATTTAAAAGTTGGACTTTTCTAACTCCTAAATACTATCCATATCCAGAATCAAAATATTCTTCTGGGTAAGTCCCTGATGCATTCAGCGCAGACAATCTGAGGGCATACATAACATGCACTAACAGAGTCAGAATATTTCCAAATGATGGGTGACAGCTGCCTCTTCTTTTGTAAAGGCATCCAGTTAAAGACATGTCCATTATACAGCGGTCAGAAGGCATGCCCCAGAAAAATAAGTAAAAGGGGACATTAAGCTGCTAGCTGGGAATCTGAGGTTCAGTTCTCTCTCCTGGTTCAAGTTTTCCATGTGACTGTTCTTCCCACTTGAAAGTGGAGCAATGCTATTTACTTCTTTTAAAAGGTACTTTGAGACTTGTGGATAAAAAATGCAAGCCAGCAGCTTAGTGTTCTACTAAGCTGGGTGCTGTAAGGGTAGCTATATTAAATATGTGCTACAGTAACAGACACCAAGCCTTTTAATAGACTAAGTATGTCACTTGAATTATTTTCTGACTAGAAAATTTGGAATTTTCAGACCAAAGAAGAACAATTCAAGGACATCTGGATACAGCCTGGGTAAAGGCAAGAAGTTAAAGCGTGTAAGTGATGCTGCTCTGGGACGCTTGCTCAGCGGGAGTGACAGGCCAGAGGGTCAGGTCAGCAGCAGACCCTACATGCTCGCAGCTCTACCAAACTGCTCGGCTTCACAGCGCTTCAAAACTCGCCTTATTCATGAGAATCACACCTCTCGGTGCGCACAGACCCTTCCTTTGACGCGTCCGCCCCAGGCAGAACGCAGCTGTGAACTCTCAGGTTCACTGGCACGGTGCTGTAATGGCTTTGTGGTCAGCATCATGGCTTCTCACATTTAAAGAGCTCGGCAAGCAAAACCCTGGTACGAACAAATAACTAGGTATTTCTATGCTGTACTTCCAATATTGTTATTCGTAGGCTTTTTTTTTTTTTTCTTTCTTTCTTTCTTCCTGTAAATGACTCATAGGCTGACTTTTGGGGAAGGGGGAAACCAAGCGCCACTCTTGCAACTTTAACCTTATTTAACCCTCCATACAGCAAGAGGAAGTACAAAGTATTTTCACGAGCTGTGAATGGGCTCAGATCTGGTTTTGACATCTTGAGGAAGTACTGCCTCCTGCAAAGCCAGAAATGCAAAAAATGTATTCGCAGTCCCGCTGAA
>NW_008824143.1:1073304-1086472 GCF_000699105.1 Pygoscelis adeliae
GGCCTTGCCCTGGCCGGGGGAGACGCTTCCCCCGGGCACAGGCCCTGCAGGGTGCAGGTCTCTGGGTTTGCGTTGCCGGCCGGTGAATGCCGGAGCCGCCGCGGCTGCAGGGGAGGGCAGCGCCGGTGCGGGGACCTGTCTCTGCCTGCACCCGGGCCCCGGGAAGCCTGGCTTAACTCTAACGCTGGCCGAGGATATCGATCCAACAACACGTCGTAGTGCCTTCCTGGAGTAAGTACGCCTCTGCTGTAGTGGGGGGGGGGTTAAATTCACAACTTTGATTATACCTCAAACTTTCTATCCCAGCTGCTAGTGTTTGTGGGATGCAGGGTGCTACAGACGCGGTGTTTCCAGCGGGATGTACTTAGACGTGAGATGAAAAACACGATCTGTAATACTGCATTCATCTCGTTGTTTGAATCTCTGTCCACTCTGAGACGTGTTACAGTGAACAGATACCACGCTTGCATCTATTCTTCCTATTTTTATTTTTTTCCCTAATTTAATTTCAACACCATTTAGCTTTAATTTTATTTATCTGGGTTTTGTTATGCTAAGGACTCGGTAAGACATGATGCCACTGTATAAAATCAAATGCTCCATAATTCACTGGCAACACAGCAAGACTCTTAACTTCACCTGCTTTCAGTGGTGTTGCTAATAACTTCCCGAGGGTGGTGATGTGGGTTGGTTTCCAGCCTGTTCCTGGTAGTCTTTGATTGCCATACAACCAGTCTTTGCACTCTGTTTTTGTTTACCAGCTCCTAAAGGAGCAGTAAACTAAAACTGCCTAAAGGCAGTTTGTATGTGTATGGGGAAAGGGTAAGTTAAGGGGGACAGGGATGTTTTTGCGTTGCTACTCCTGTTCTCACCATCTGCAAGGTCGGAAAAAAATGAAAACGGCTTTGGCTGTGAACCCTTAGGTGGGGAGATCTGGAATGAAATGCTGCCGTGACATGAGGTTGCCTTGTGGGCAAAGAATTTCACATGCTCAGCACTGCTCTACAAAAATACCCCAACTCATATTACACAGGGAAGAACCAAGCTGATAGTTCCCTTTTCTCTGTTACGCTAACTTTTATATTTTTTATAATGTGTAAGGAAGACTTATACATTAGCAATGTACTTCTTTTTTTTTTTTTAGGAATAAACTTTGTAATTTCTCGTGTTTGATTCTCCTTTCTACTCTCCTGTAATACCCCTACCCCCCACCTCACCAGGCCCGAATTAAAAACTAATGATAAAGCCCATTAAAAACTAATGATAAAGCTCTACTACTCACTACCCTTTCCTAGGGTAGACTTTAAAAAAATGTTTTAATGAAATGAAATTATAGATTATGGGAATAGCATGAAGGGTTTGACTTAAATTCATAAAAAGCATAAAGTAGCAACTAAGAATAAAATTCTTCAATTTGAACCACTGTAGTATAGTTTATTTGGTCCTTAAGGTTTCACTTAAATGTAAACTACAGCAAGTATAATCGAGGCTCTCTGGGTAACTTATATGGTTTCTTAATGACTGCTCGATATTTTATTGTATTCTGCTCTGTACTTTTTCACTGCCCTCCTGTGCTGTTTTTGCAGTGATGCTTCGTTTTTTCTGTGAACTTCTGTTCTTTATTAAAAACAGAAAATAAACCGCATATGATTAAAAAGACAATGTATGCCAGTAATTAGAATAAAAAATACTTGGTTAATTCACAAAGGAAAAATGGTGATCATCTTGGATACTACTGCATAGTTACTGTCAGCAGATGTCATTTTACCATAATAGTGAGTCTATTCGTGAATTTTACAGTGCTGGGAAGATAATTCATTGTTAGTGTGCTTAGCTTGTCTTCATGACATCATTTTTTGACACTGTTTTGTCGGGCTGAAATATCTTGTCCTCAGCAGTATGGTAGTCTCACAAAGACATGGAGGATTTGCATGTGCAGTGTGTTGCAGATATCCACATGTTATGTGTTATACAAAATGAGAGCTTAAAATGTGTGTCAAAAATACTAGATGTTTTTTAGATTAATAACAATTCCCATACTTTAACAGAAATCATATTTTATAGGTGTATAGACACTATAAATAAGACCTCTTTAATCAATCGTATTTATATCTATTTCCAAATACCCTTTTAATGAGAGCTTTTAGAGAAACTGTGAAAGAGTTTTGTAGAATCACTGGCATTCTTTAGCACTAGGTGCATATTGCATGCAGTAGCACGTGAACTTGATCATTCAGTTCACATTTTATAAAAAACAGAAAAATGTTATCCTATATCCAAAACCTGTATGCAATCCAGACATCATTAGGTCTTCTATTAAATCCCTGGAGACAAACTGAGCGTGTCAATGTGACCTATAACATCAGTGGACAGAGGAATATGCATACTAATAATATATGTTGATTTGAAGGAGCCAAAACCTCCTAGTGTTTCGTCCGTACTGAATTCAGTATGTATTTGGATCTGTTTCAGTATTGTTAATCATTCTTTTAGCGGTGCTTTCTACTCGTGTTATCTAGGAATGCAAAACAGTAACATTAAATCAGAGAAAACAGTTTGAGAGGCATGAATTAAAATATTTAATATATGGCGCAGCTTGAGAGTTGCAAAAAACACAGTCATAAATTTGAATTTTGTTTAAATTAAAATTGTAATAGAAGCTGCTATGCAGTCATGTGAATGGTGATGAGAGCAATGTAAATGATGTGAGATGTACAGGTCCTAATTCTTGTGAAGTACTGATTTTGCCATTCTTCTACTTTCACAGAATTCCAATTCACACTTCCAATTAAAATGAAAAACGTGTGTTATTTTCTGTCTTTATATACTTTATATACAAGTTCTTGATTTAAACTGGTAGCAGTAGTTGCTTCTACAGGAAAAATAACAGTAATAGATATAGGACAAATATGTTTTAGGACAGATGTGACCTAGTGCAGCACTGAAACGCAGGTCCTTGAATGATTTTTATTTATTATTGTGGATTTTAAATGTTTCGAAATAATCTCGTGGTTGGTATCTTCATGTTTACATTAAGTTAAATATCAGTCTTACCTTAATTAAGGAACGGCTACTTTTGCATGCTAATGGCTGAAATATTCTTGTCTAATTTATGAACTTGTCAACAGACTACGTAACCAGTGCTCGATGGGACTTCTTTGTGCATTTTATCCTTTTCTTCCTGTCTGTGATAATACTTGTGTAGGGCTGTTCGTAGTGGCAATGTACAGGTTGACTTTTTAACATCATGGTTTGGATGAATGGCAGTGCAAAAGGTGAAGCTAAGGCGTAAGTCCGAGGCTTATTTTTGAGTAAATATGTGTAACAAATTTGTGAAGTTTGTAAAATGTGAAAAGTTCATTTTGAAGGTCCCAGTAGCAGTGGAACTTGTGGTGTTAGGTGTGCCTATCACAAGTGCTAGTCTGGTTTGGTTAAAGTCTTAAGTTAATAAATGTAATTCATGAATGTATGTCCCTCAGACCTTATGAAGAGTTGTCGATACGGCATGTCTAGAATATGGCATGTAGCATACTGGGATCTTGAGTTTGGTGCCCTGTTTGTTTGTGGTGAGCTTTGGATGGCTGAGTCATGTCTGGGCACTGCAGTTTGCACAATTTAATAACACTGTGGAGGTGGTTCGGTGTTTAAGGGGATGTGTAGACTTACACATTTTAGATAACAGCCATTCTGTGCTCTCCTATAGCTCTCTGATACATGTAGGTTTAACTTAAAATTTAAGTAGTTGTTAGAAGCTTTTTTTATATATAATTTATGAGATTTTGGGGGGGAAATCCTTCTCCCTGTTGAATTACAGCCTGAATTCATGAATTATTTGAGTGGCCTATTTTACAATTAGATGCCTCAAAGCTAAGGTGGATGTTCTTAAAACTCAAGTCTGAAAGCACACTGTTGTCTTTATTTTTTACTGTAAAGAAAATCAGATGCACAGAGCTTCATTTCTGCATCCATCCAGAGCTGTTACCACCGTGACCGGTCTGGAGAGTGGCATCTCTCTCCTGACTAACTGTCTTTGGCATCTGGAGACGGGGAATGTTCCCTCAGGATTTGAAAAGCTTGTTTTGCTAAGAAATAAGTAAGTGTAAGCTATTTACTCAAACTTGAGGAAGACGCATTTGCAGTGATGTTTCTCTCTCCTTCTTGTCCTTGTATTCGATGGTGCATTAGTTACATCCCTTACCCATGAAGTGTGAAGCTTGATTCTCTATCCCCTTTTCAGCTTGAAGTAACTTGAGCTCACATCTCCCTCTTCCCAGGAGAGTGCAACGAGCAGCATGTCATAAGCTGTCCTTCATTTCACCTGCAACTGTGGTGCTTTGAAAGAAGTAATTAATTAGGCCAGAGGGAGAGTGACTCCTGCCCTGTGATCAAGGCATTCAGCTGAGTTGAGGGAAATCTGGTTTCTATGGGTGTTCCATTCTTTGATCCAGTAAATATTTTTCTGTTTCATAGCTTCAGCGGGAATAGTGTAGGACAGACTATAGTCTGTGGGTTAGGGCACTACCCTTCCACGCAGAGATGTACTTGTGAGCCAGCCTCTTCGCCTGAAAAGAGCCGACCGCCCACTTTTACTTCCTCTGTGGTTGCTTTCCTGATGCTCTGAAATTGCTCGACGGTGCTTGGGGGCATGCTTCTGCCTTCTCATCCGAAACTTCAAAATTGCATGACTCCTTTCCTCATCAGCTTGTGAAAGGGGTGACTTTGTATCTTGCTCCTGGGGAGGCCTGAAGGTTTTACAACCCTTTTTAATAACATAGGTACCTCTTGAGCTTCTAGGGTAGGTGACGTTTAAGGTACAGCCTTCACAACTTTGTTTCCTGTCAGGTTAGATGGCTTCCTGCTTACTATCCCAGTTATTTTATAATTTCTATTATATACCCAAATTCATTGTAGCCATGTTCAAAATTCTCCTGTGGGTCCACTTTGTGCTTCTAGTCTCATATGCACTAGTAAATCTAAGAAAAGTGTAGATTTTGGGGCAATGAAGGCCAGAATTTGGCAAGACTGAGGTTCCCTTCAGGAGGAAGTCTTTATTTTGGGGTTAGAACACAATTTGAGCCTGGTTTGATACAGTTGTCCAGCGTGGGTGTCTCATCTTTGCTGAGATGCTTTATGATATCCACTGTGTCTATGCTTGGCTAGCAGATGCAAGATGGCCAGAAGAACCATGTCCCAGTAGTGTCCTAAGACTATTGTTGTCTAGCCTGAATGTGGTTAGACTGAGAAGTGGGAGGAAGGGGTTGTCTTCTTGTTTTTCAAAGACATTTCAAAGAAAACCTGCTTTCTGTTTTATTTTCTTTATTGCAAGTGTATTTGGTACCTAGCCCATTTTCATTTTGCAGCCGCCCCAGATTAAGTCTGGGAGGTTAGCTTGAGTTAATGGCTTTCTGGGAAAGGGAGGGAGGAAGTTCATCTCCTGGTTTCTTTCATGCATATTAATAGCGGTGTGGAGCTGTGGGGCAAAAATTCATTACTGTCGGTTGTTAGCTGGTATGAAACGCTGAGTGATGGTGCCACTTAAGGAGCTGAATTGGTTTTGGAGAATAAGGAAAATTCTCTCTGGTAACTGATCCATATGATGCTATCTCCAGTAAATTGATTTCAGAATTGTGTTTAAATAGTTTCCATAAGAGATGTGCAGTGATATTTATCTGGTACAGATGATTTGCTAGTCCTAATTTTTCGGAGGGTGTTCATTTAATGCTGTGGAAATTGGGGGAGGGAGGCAATGGTGAGGGGAAAATTTTATAATAATATTCCTCACAGTTGTTCAAGCCTGTTTAGATTTTAGAAGGCTAGATTGTTAAATTTGTTATGATTTATTTCCAGGAAAGTCTAATTTTGTCGCAGTTATACTTTCTCCCACCCACATACACACGATCCGACTCCTTGTGCTGTATTGCTTTGTAATTGCACAGCGTTTTGCTTCAAGGATCATCTGTAAACTGTTGGTGACTCCTTCAAATAAAGATTTCATGACGGATGTTGGCATCTTTAGAAGCTTCTGGAAATAAGTCTGTAATCATCTCCCTAATAATTGTGGCAGCAGAGGAAATGGGAGCTGATATTCTGTAACCGTTTTTCCTATGTTTTTATTACGAAAGTATAAATGCCCTGTAGGACTGGAACACTTCCCTCGGCCTCTCACAAGGCCACGCTGCAGCGGGGCTCTGTAATGCCAATTACTGCGGGGATGGTTTGCCGTTCCAAATGAGATCATGATGGGGACGCTGGAAAACGAGTCTCTCTCAAAATGTGTTTCATGCTCTGAATACTTGAGAGATTTTGTTAGAGTACGATACTTAGGTCTACCGGGTTTATGTTTTTAATTAGAGAAGGTGTTAAAAAATCCACTTACTATTTTGTATCAACCTCTTGTATTCAAGAGGAAAATAGAAAGTATTTCCTGATCTTGAAGTATTCTGGGAATATGTTGCCTGTAGAACTGATTCGTATTTCTGCAACTAGGTAATCTTACTACTTTTATTTTATTTTTTTCCGAAAAGACAGGGAGAGAGCTCACATATTAGAGGCCTTAGAAGTATAGATAATCTGCTTGTCCATTTTTATACTGTGAGACAAAAAATGGTTGGGGTCTGACTACTTACACCTTTGTTTTACTGAGGTTTTGATTCATTATAGCACAGGCAGTATCATGTTGTCCTTTACTGAACTAAAAGTAAATCCGCCAAAAAAAAGTCCCCTTTTGTTCTGCTGCTGAGGAACACTGTGGGCTGCCAAATCCTGGCAGTCTGAGTCACCACAGTCGTAATAAAGTGTTTGTACTTTTGCGGTTGCTGTTATTCCGTGTCTTCTAATTTATTCATAAGGCAAAGGGACACCTACAGGTTAAAATACTACTTTTTAAAGAAATATTTGATGTTTATACTGAAATAACATTTGTCAAAAGAGAATTAAATACACACTGGTAACACTTCAAAGCTTCCAAGGAGCAAATGGTAGTCTTTAACAATAAGAAATACATATATACATATATTTAACAAATTCAGTTTTCTCTGTAAGAGCAATGTTAGACTTCAAAAAATTATGGGATTCGTTTAAACTCCTTAGTGAACTCTGCTGTTTTGGCTATATGATCTGACCTGATAATGATCTGATAACCAGGGAGACTGTTTCCTTCTGTAAAAAAAGAAAAAAAATATGTATTTTAAGGACAGAAACTCTGACCCTGGGAATGCTTATTTGTATTTTAACTTTGCGTGGGCTGTGACCCAGCAAGCGTAACTCATGTAATTGAATTCAGTTGTTTTCAGGATCACTCCCAAACAAAGCAGTCAACTGTTAAGTTGCAATATTCAAATAAAACTCAGAATGATTGCACATGAGCAACTGAGGGAAAGCAAGGTGGTTCTGAATCAATGATGGGTACCTGTAAGGCTGATAAATACATTCCCTGACTCCACAGAAGATGTGTGCAGATGTCTTGTGGGTGGCTGTGTGTACAGTGTGCTGGTCTGGCTGATGTGCCCTGTTGCCCATGCTGGGGGAGGAGATGAGGGTTCTTACAGATTCTTGATCCCATCATCTGTGCATGGAGAGGAGATGGGTTTCCTTATAACTTCTCAATTCTTTAGCTATTTATGGGTAGGTGTCGTCATGATTTAGGCTTTTAACTCTAATATTGGTTATTGAGGCAGAAACAATGATTTCTTTCTTTCTGTTGGTAAAAGAACAACAAGGCTTTTATTCCTTTTTTGCCTGATACATAGGGAATTCTGTATGCCATTTACCTTTCCATAACATTGAGCTGATGAAATTCCCACAGTTCTGTCAAAGAAGCCAAAGTTGGTAAATCAGATCATTAGTAACTTTCCCTGACTCCGTCCTGTAGAGCTGCTGAGCAAACGGGAGGTGGACTGAGCTGAGTGTGGGTGGTGGGCAGCAGGGTGGTGCGGGATGCCTATGGAAATACATGTGGTAGAAAGTACTATAACTTTAATTGCTGCTCTGAGTCATACTACCACTACAGCTGTTTCCCAAAGAAGAGGTTCTCATGCTATCAACAGGACATTCACATGAAGAAAGGAGATGGTAGATAAGCAAATGCAAATATATTACATGCCCTCTATCCTTTAGTTTGTAATACATTCTCTAGTGACGAGTTCAGCGTGAAACACTTGGTGACATGTAATTATATATGCATTAAGTAAATGGCAGTTAATTCATGGTATCCATCTCTCAGGGTATATATTCTTAATGCACTGAGGTATGGATGCGTGAGTAGTAGTACAGCGCTGAACTTCTTGATTCATGTGGCAATGCAGTCCTGCTCGGGGTGCTGACTTCCTTTCTCCTTTTTTTTTGCCCATAAAAGGAGAAAACTGCTGCCATATGACTCGCTTTAGAGAGAATCACAAGGCGAGGATTGGGGGGAGGTTATTCAGGTAGCTTTGTCTCTTGTACATGGTACGAGACATTCTGCTTTCTGTGTTTAATGTGATATTACTAGCAGAGTATGTGGCAGTATTTCCTTCAGCTGACATTGAGGTAAAACATTTCATTCCTCTAATAATTTCTCCCCCCCCCCCCCCATGGATGAGAAATTCTGAAGGGAAGTTAGATATAAATGAGTTTGGAAAGAAGAATAAAAATCCCCGTTCTCGGGGTTTAGGCTGTCCTCCAAACCTGCAGACACTTTCCTGTTGGTGGTTAAAGAATGACTGTGTGGTGTTCTCCCATCTTGTGCTAGTGACTGTGAGAAGGCATACCTAAGTTTATTGCTTAATTTTGCACTGTTAAAAAATATTTCATCTCCAGTTTTCCAGAAAACAGACTATTCAGGTGATTCTCTGAAGACTTGCCCAGAAATCAAATCTGGACATGTCGGTGCCTTTCCGTGACTGGAGAAGTCCTTGTGCCCACTTGCTCTGCAGTCTTACAGTGACTTTCAGTGTACAGTAAAGCAAGAGTCGCCTGACTTCCTTTGACATGTTCTGACAAAAAGCATAGCCCTCCCACTGGTGAGGGTCACGTTTTCTCCATAGAGCAAAGGCAATTAACAGCTCTAAGTTCCACACAGTGTCTGCCATGGGCTACTGGGGGGTGTTCAATGGGTTCCTGATTCGGCATCGGAATGTGCAGGATGGTCTCAAACTGTCAGCTTCAACCATGCTGCCTGCTGGTGTCCTCCATGTGCACTTAAAACCATCTCCGAGTCAATGATTCATAGTACTGATCAGCTTGGCTTTAGTCAGCCTTGTACATTCCCTTTACTTACTGATGCTGTGAAACGATTTGACATGGAGGCATGTAAATTAGCTGTCGTTCTTCTTTCTCTGTCCAACACAAGATGTTTTAGAAATCACAGCAGAATGGATCTACCCGTGGAAACCAGACTTTTTTTCTTTGACAGCTGCGAAAAGTGGAGATCTTTGACCCAAACATTTACTTTCTTATGAAATGAAGCATTTTGTCAAGGAGTCCAAAGGGAGCTGGAGAAAATGAAGTAGTAATGAGCAGTCATTTCCTAGTGTCAATCTTTTCTAGCATCACCGTAGGTATCCTGAGAACAGAGAGAAAGGACTGTACTAATTCTGGATCTAAAGTCACATTTTCTTTTTCTTCAAGCTGGCTTATTAATTTTTTTTCCCCATCAGAACTAGGATGTAGGCCAAGATCTGTGAGAAACAGATGTTTGTCTCACGCCAGCAGTATTATCATCACTGAAATTTAATGAATTTGTTACTTCACTTATGTGGGAGGGTTTTTGTTGTGTTCTAGGTTTTTGGTTGTTTTTCTTGAAGATCTGATAGTGAGTTTTCTGGTTAATTGGAGTGATGGTCTTTAGTCGAGTGTTGGTGTCACAGTTGGGGTAGATGTGTCATCTTTTCTTCTTTTTGAAAGACAGAAATTGTACCTGTAGTTCAAGGCAGTACGATTGAAGTATTCCAGGTAAATCGGGGTGTGGGAGTTCACCATCTGGGACTATTAGGTTGGAGCAGGTGAACTATTAGGTGGACTCACTGGACCAGATTGGCAGCCAATATTCCAACAGTTGCAAATGATTGGTCAAGGTTTTACAGAATAATATGCAGTTTTGTCAATGCCATTACACTTTCAAGACTACTCCAAGGTAACCAGAGTTGGGAATGGAGAAGCATGTAGTGAGATGATCTGCAGGTAAGCAGCTGTGAAAGGGGTGTATGTTTTTGTACTGTCCGTGTGATTTTTCAGTACCCTGTGACACTGCATTATCACTTATATCTATACAAAGTTTTAAACACAGTGATTCTTGCTAAGTATAATATTTACATCCAAACTTGCACCAGGGCAGTCATGTTTTCCTTTGGAAAATTTTTATATCTCTCTCTTGTGTTTACAAAGACTTGTTGCTTGTGCTTCGTTTTGTGCCTCTTTTTGTGCAAATTAAGGGTAAATGTTTTTGATTCAGGTTTGCTTTTTTTTTTTAAGTTGGGATTTCTGATTTAGAAGAAAGAAACGAATTCGTGAAGACATAGATAAGTTTGTGAATTATTGAAGAAAACACAGCAAACTTGTTCCTGAAACAGTAATCTTGTAAAGTGTTTGAATTTCTTCCTTGCCCACCACACCAATGTGGGTAAAGGTTGGAGAAGCAGAGTCTCAGCTGCTGTGCATTGGGATGCTGTCTGTAGAGCTACGCCCGCTTTATACCAGCTGACAGTCTGGACCAATGTTATACTGGCAGCAGTCCAGGCTTGCTGAAATGAAGAAGTCAGATGCTCATCTTCAGTCTGTCTGAACACATTAAAAAAAGTCCAAAACCTAGAGAGTGCAGATTTTCACGTGCTGCATATGATACATGTAGAAACACAAATGCTCAACTGTTACATGTTTATTTGGTTCTGTTCTCGTGATTTGAAAGCAACAACCACCTGGGAGAGGGTGTGATATTAAAGCCAGAAACTATAATGCCTGGAAAAGGTGACCTGTTAACTCTGAAATGCATTGGCTACTTACGGAATTAACTTCTAAAAATGATGTTCTCCAGAAGCAACTGGGTACTATAATTGTGTGGCATGTTCATAGTAGGAACTAAATAAGGAATGGATATGGCATGCGACTGTACTGTTACATTTTTAGTACTGTTCGTGACACAGTTTTGTCCTGTGCCAACTAACACTCTCCCAGATAATGCCTAAGCATAGCTCTGGGGTCAGTAGAGACGGTGGACCATTTCCAAAAGGCTGTTTGGATCTGGCCAGGCTGTTTTGGAGGGATAGGATTTCAGTTGTACAGCCACGAGCTTGTACCATGCTCACTGGTTCCAAGCCCAGAGCGTGGCTATGTGCCCTGGTCTGTTTTATCTTCTGACATATATGTGGCCACAGATCCTGCTTTCCAGGAAGCTGGGGTTCAACAGCTTCTTTGGGAAGGCAACGGCAAAAACTTTGGGAAGGCAACGGCAGGATTGTCTTTGTGTGCTTAGAAGGGTAAGAGAAAAAATTCTATCAAACCTGAAAGTGAGAAGCAGTGTCTGGAAAGCTGGAAAAATAATCCAGAGCAATTAAAAATCATAGAATAATTGAATTTCATATTGTTTTCATAAGAAAAGCCCCAGGGAATACACAGGTGTAATTGGCCATTTTGAAAGTGCTAGTTTAAAAAAAAAAAAAAATGAAGAATTATGGCCTGGCATTTTTAATCAAAATGAATAAATTAAATGTAAGCAGATGGCATCTACAGTGTCCTCAACCAGAGGATGTATATCCTGGCAGTATAAAATTTATCCCTGTCCGAAGCTTTGCCTTCTGTTAACTAAAGGAGCAGTAGCAACCTGCTAGCGCAAACCTGAGTTGGCATGATCTTTAAGTTTTCCCTGGGGAATTCCTGTCTCAAGCAGATATTTCAGCCCTCTTCTAATTGTCTGATTGCCTTCTGTCAAGAATATGCAAGTCTAACTTTATATTTGGCAAAAACTGTAGGGGGGTGGGTGTGTGGCAGGGGGATGTTTTTAAGCAGTGTTAAAATTATTAGCTTCCTAATGACTTAACAGAGTCTGGTCCAACAGACAACTTACGGGTTGACTCTAGTCCATGGAGCACTTCCATCTGTCTCACAACCTCTCTTCTATAGGAGATGAGGAATAGCTGTGGGGCCGACGTACACTGCCTGGGGAACTGGCCACATATCCTTCCACCTGGAAGTGGTCCAGTGATCAGAAACCGAGCTCCTGGTCCCCACGTGGACAGTGGCAGGCCAAGTGCCATTCCTAGGCTGGGAATTCCTGGCGTGATTTGTGGTTTGAGGGTTGCATGGGGAGAGAATCAAAGCTCAGGTCAGGATGCTCTAAGGATGAACTGCCCTGAATTACCTGTATTACCATTGACATCTCTTGCATCTTTCTCCATAATTTTTTTAATAGTACCAGCTTGGTGGTAAAAACTTTAATGAGCCTATGCTTTTTCAGTACATACATTGATAAGTGTGTTCTGCTGCTGCTCCTTTTTTTTTCTATATCTTAAATCAAAATATAGATTTGTAACTTCATTTTGGAACATATAGCTTCTACTTTTTGAGTAAAGGACTTCTGAAACTCAAAGTAACATTGCAGTTGCATAGTTAGGATTCAGAGTCTGGCCTCTGACACACACTTCATCTTATTTAACTCTTCTGTTTCGCCTTTGAACTACATTATGTAGTCCATTCTGTAATGCAACTTCACTTAACTCTTTATTTGCAAGTAGAATTAATTTGGCATCTTTGCTGTTTATGCTTTGTTGAATACTGATCATACAGCCTTAATTATTTCTTACACAGCAGGAAACTTTCAAAGTAGCAGCTGTGTTTTGCCTTAAGTCAAACTGGTTGTAGACTATGACTGCTCAAATCCCTGAGTGGATAATAAGCTTTACTCCCAGCAGGTCCCCCAGACTACTCTGCTAACGGTACTGAACTGACTTCTGTGTTCCATTGTGTAAATGCATTTTAACTAGGGATAAATTGAATTACTGGATGTTACCAAAACAGTAAAAGAGAATTTTCTCTTCTGCATTAATATGTGATAGTTTGCTTCCTTGTTGACATCCTTCCCTTAAAGCAGCATTAAGGTTTTTGCTAAGGTTACCAGAGTGTCTATTTGTTTCTGTCCAGTTTTATCGTGCTGATGTTTAAGAAATCATCACTTTCTTCCCGACTCGTCAATTCTCCT
>NW_008824143.1:1086488-1095334 GCF_000699105.1 Pygoscelis adeliae
CCCGTGATTAGGTCAGAGCGTTGTAAGGAGTATCTTGATATTTAGTTATTTTATAAACATGTTAAAATGTTGTCCCTTTTGATTCCCGCTGGCTTTCCTATTGAAGACTCTGATACCAATCTTGGACTGTTTCTCTCCATCTTTAAAGGAATATTCTAGTTTAAAGACCAAAAACTGGAAATACGATGCTCTTCCAGTCAGAGTAGTTGATCTTCTTTCTCTCCCATGGCACTTGCTTTCCCACTCGATGGTATCTCTCTCAGTCCAAATGTCTTACCTCAATGAACTTGCCTTGCAGCCTGTTCCACGCAGTCACTGCTTGCGGAACAAATGTGCTTCCTGGCATCTGTTTTTAGTCCTTGTTTAATGCCCATTTCATGCCCCGTTGTCATATTAGCTCTACGAATTGGACTGACGTTTTTACATCCCATTTCAGATTATTTTAGTTTGATTCTGTTTTAGACTGAAAGAAATTCGGATATACGGGATAAGTTTTAAAAAAGGTTAAAAAGCAGACTTTCAGAATGTAATGAGTATTTTGTTAAAAATCTAATTCAGTGCTAGCTACTACTTAAGTTGTGCTTAGGATAGCTATTCTGTATAAGTTGCAAAGTTTTTGTAATTTCATGATTCAGCTGAGCAGGAGATACTCATTGATAGTTGCTGGGTTTTTGTTTCCAAAATTTAGTTTTTCTATATGAAAATGTGTTTCAACTTCCGCAGTAACTGTGTTATAGTCTACTTCCCAGCTTTTTGTGAGTATATTTTGCACCTGTTACATGAGAGCTTATTGTTGCTAGCAGTGTTAATTTTCTCCAAATAAGCCAAGTTATGTAACAGAACAAACTGGTCTAACATAAAAATAGGGAAATTATGAATATAATTCAAGAAAATTCTCATTTACCTTTCTTTTGGTCTGTGTTAGGTGTCAACATTTTTAATTAGCCTCACTAGGCTTATGTGCTCTGATGAACATAGAGTTTTTTAAACAATCCAATTGTCTTGTTTTGCAGTATACAAATTCTGAAGTTTCTATGAAATATATTTTATCTTCTGTTCTTGCATCTACTTCACAACTTTTATGCTATTTCATTTCTTATAGCAATCTTTTATTTTTATTCCATAGAATATTAGCCTGGATTTTTTTCTGTTCCACTTGCAATCGGTTTAAAGGTTTCTGGCAATTTTTACCATAGTTAAACCTGTAAGTCTTGTTCTGTAATTAGTTAATTTTCCTGAAAAAAATTTCTGTTCAAATACTTCTGTAGAATTTGGTGAGACATGTCCTGTGCATTTGAAGGGAATGTAGTAGTTGTTCACTCTCAAATTATGTTCTTTGTAGTCATATTTCCATTTAATACTTCCAGAAAGAAGTGGAAATTTAGTACCTTTTTTCCTTTATTAAGACCTTTTTACTTCTGTTTCCTTTCTTATGATAGTGGGTTGTGAATTCAATTAAACTGTGTTGCCTGTGGCTTCAGTGACTAAAAACTTCTGATCTTTTCACATTGATGAACTCCTTCTAGAGTGGGATCAAATAAATGGCTCAAATCATGGCTCATATAAATTCAGTTCTGCAGGTACCTGCTTTGGTATGAGATTTTTAATTGATTAATTACTTTATTTAAGGTGTTTAGCTAACAAATACTTTCCTCCCCTTTCTCAAACTGACTTAGGGTCTTTTTTTATGTCGTGACATTCCTCCAAAGCCAGTTGATGTTATGTCAACATAGTCTGGGCTAGACTTGCCCTTTCAAAGCTAAATTCCACCATTTTTATTTCTGGTGATCATCTAAATTTCACAGTCCTCTTTCTTTATCTGCACTGTTTCCGTGTCTGTTCTTTCCAGTCTCTTCTTTCAACCTGTGATCCCTGCTCATCATTTTCATCCATTCTGTTCTATCACCTTCACTTTATCTCATACTGGTAGTAAATCTACTTTGGTTTCTGTTTAATGTGAGTCTTGCTGCGTTGTTGCTTAACCACTCTTTCCAGTTAACCTTAATTACGTGAAGCTTGGAAAATACCTAAACGCTGAGTAGCTTGGGAGTTAACATGGTCCAATAAGTGGGAGACCCCTTTGAAACTTATTCACAGATGCTCATTTAATTAGTGCTGGGGTTCCTGAGTCCTTCAGACTTCTCATTTCTTTTTGTTGTTGGGTCAAGAGGGGAGGGGTCATGTTTTCATATAACTTCAGCCAGTAAATGCTGTAGAAAGCGATGGTATCTAGAGCTGGTTTTTGCAACCCAGTAGGGCTGGAGGGTCAGAAGTTGTGTCTTAACTACATCACTGCGTAGGAAATGGTGGTTTTCTGGGTTCTGTGAGGTCCTTCCAGTCTTCTCCCTGTCCTGAGGTGTTCCTGCTTTGCACGTTCCCTGATGCGCCCTTCCCAGCTTCTTTCCTACGTAAGCTGCATCTCTCTCTGGAGTTAACTAAGCGTCCTAAACACGGTAACAGTATTTCACTGTCCTGATGCGCTGGACTATGGGATTGACCTTTTGCTCTGGTGTAACGCTCAGTAGAAGATAGCTTGCAGCAGTACTCATTGCTTAAAAAAAAAAAAAAAAAAGGGATATTACTATGTTTTGAAGTCATTTAAGTAACTTTTCTGATTTTTACTTAGTAATTAAAACAGTTTCATTAATAACAATTCTTTTAAACAAATTTTAAAATCCACAGATTGCAGCCTTTATCTAATTATCGGGAAGGCTCTGGATCATCTTCAGCAAGGTAAGAGTCAACTCTGGTATTTGCTGTCTTGCACACAACAGCTGTCTAGCAGATTCGAACGTCATAAATGATAAATGAATACTCAGCCTCCCTTGAATTGCATCCTATTATGTAGTTTTACTGTTGTACCTAGCTGATGCTTTCAAAATGCTATCTGGGCATAATATTCTATCCTCGCCTTGAGGGTTTTTATTTGTTTGCTTTTCTTATTATAGAACAACAACTGAGAATTCTTCTTCCCATGTACTTTTTTCATTTACTCCACTGTTTGTTTTGAATAATTTCACTGTTATTGTTCTGTTCTCTGTAAACCCTTGGCACAGAATTGGCCTAGGCAGAGAACGGGATTTGTTCTCATCCCTTTTGAAGTCCTAGTTCTGTGATTTTTTTTTTAATTTTTTTTTAAGGCCTTCTACTGCCTTTTTTTTTTTTTCCAAATCTTGACCACGTTCCCATCAGTCTCTGAAATATAACTTCTAAACACACTCTGTTGATACAGAACTGGAGAGAATTTGCAGCCAGCAGCAAAATAAAGCAATGCTGAAAATAGACTTTTTTCCCCTAGAGAAAGGGAGTTCCCTGACTTGACCAGCTACTAATTGGTACAAAGGTTTGTTTACACAGAGGAGCTATTCCTAATTAGTTCCCTATGTGGGTGCTCTACTTGAGAAATTAGTGTTACATTCTGATTTAATTTAATCTGCTTTTACAATGAATTGTTATAATTTGCAGTAAGGAACGTGTTTTTAGAAGAAAAAAAAAATCTGCACCGCACCGCCCCCAAGTTTCAAAAGATAATTCCTCTTTAGGCAGCGATCAAGCACTCTTATTATTTTGAAATTAAATGAATAAAATGAATAAAAATCCATCGATTAGAACCAGTTTTTAGTCATACCTTTATAAATATAGCTGCAGAAATACAACCATGCATTTTTCAAAGCCAAAACTTAATTCAGCTGATTTATGGACCTGATGACTTGACCTCTGTTTCTCCGTAGTTGTGAGGATAGTGAACCAGAATATTTGGGAAGAAGAGTGTTTGTGGAGTTCTATTAGCATCGTTGAGGTTATGATTGGAACGCAAGTTCACTTCCAAGCTTTTCTGTAGCGGATTTCTTTTTCTTAAGTTGCCTTCACCTTTGTTCTGGGAGCAAACTTGTGTTGCTGTAAGTTCTTTTATTTAGAGAGTTGAGAAAGTGACATAAGAGCCAGACCTTAAGAACAGCTGTCCCTAAAAATCCTTATGAAGGACCTGGTCCCCTTGTTTTTCTCTCAGCCTCCCCCCCCAAACACTTGCAGAATGAAATGATCACTGTTAGACATTTAAATTACATTCTTTTTGGTAATTTCAAAAGATTGGAAAATTCATTTCTGAACCTAGAACTCCTTTAACCAGACCTCTTTCAATGTAAATATTGTTTTAAATAAACATAGCCATTATAATAAATGGCTAAATATTTTCGAAATGTATTTGCATTTTCATTATTTCATTATTGTTTCTTTTAATTCTTAATATAATGAATACCAGTACCAGTGAACATTATTTTCCTTTGTCTGTACCAGTCTTGGCAACAGCTCATTATAAAATACAAATTAAATTGAATCTGTTCTGCAGAATTATATGGGATAGAAAATTCAGTTTAAGTACCTGATCATTTCAATCCGGCAGCATTTTTGAATGGTATTAAGTTAAAAGTTTTTGGAAGTTCCAAATTTCACTTTCGAAATAATAATTTCAGTTTTCCATGGATATAATCTGGTATATTTCCTTTTTAAGATAGAAAGTTTCATCTGAAAATTGAGAGAGGGAAAAGCACAGTGATCCCAAGTGTAATCTTGAATGTTTTTTGTGACAGACGGACATTGAATGTTTAGCATCACCTCTTTGGATTTTTGAATGTGAATTGGAGCCACTGTATTTCTAGGTAAGACATAACCAAGTGTTTGTGTTAAGTACCCTCTTTCTTTTATACATGAATTGTGAGAAAGCTAAAGAGTGCAATATGCTGGACTTTACTTTGTACAGACTGTTTATGTCTTTGTTGAATGAGTCCAATGTTATTTGAGATTTTAAATAATAACAGTTCAGTTGTCCTAAATTTTTATATTCCCTGAGAGAAACTGCATCAGCAACTCTGCATGGTCTATCTACGTATGGGATTTAATTTTATGATTGAGTATGTAGTTGTTTAATTAGCTTATTGCCATTCAAAGTGGTAGGTCAGTTCTGCCTGCCCCTTCTCTTGCATCAACACCTGTACTCATCTGGAATGTGCTGGTTTAGGGAATTTGCTACTGAAAATCTACAGGATTGCAAAGACTTCTTGGAGGATTAATTTTCTGTCTATTTAGACCTCTGCATCAGCTCACTGTGGACTCAAAAAAGTACTGGTGTCGATGCAAGGAAATCAGTGCCAGTACTTGGCAGCAACAAATTGTGGTATTGGCTTTAAACATCTCGCTTCTCTCTGCTCCAAGGAAAGGTTTGATACATGAGGAGGACTACGAAGGGGCTGTGAACAGCTGCAGACCTATATCTGAGGGGGAAGCAGAGGGGCAATGGAGAAGAGCTAGATGGTTTTGATCTGTAGATGTAATTACAATAGTATTTGTCACTGAAGATTACCTTCTTCCTCATAGTGAAATACTGGAGGTTGTGCCAATTTGGCTACTTGTGTTTACCACATAGGTTATAGGGAACAGAAGGGAGATCTCAGTGTCACACCTCACGCACGGCTGAGCTGTGGTCAGCATTGCACCGGAGCTCCAAGGCTACGAGTCACAGATGACGGTTCTGGTGGTTCTGACCCAAACACGCTGCTATTTGCCAGCCCTGTCTGGACTGCTGGGAAACGTGAAGCAGACGTGACGTTTGAGCTGGGCGGTTGCAGCATGTAACACTTAAAATCTGAAAGGGAATAATATCTTTACTGTGGGAAGTAAGGCCATGTGAGATAGTAGCTTTCATCTGGTGGTTTCTCAGAGAGATGGAAACCATCGAGCATGGAGAGGACTCTTTAAGCTAACCCTATGTTAGTAACAGTGAATGCTGTCATTAATTCAGCTGCCGTGAGAGGCATCCAACAAGTGATGCTATGGGCAAATGACCACAAAAACTTCAGTTTGTTGCAGGTAAAACCAAGCCCAACATGGCAGCGGCCTGCCTGGCTTTCTATCAAAGCAGGTTTGCGGTACCCAAGTGAACCCAGGGATCTCAGTGGCAGTCTTAAAGTAAAGGTGTTTGCTAATCATGTGGATGTTTGTTCAAAAGAAATAAAGCCAACTGCAGAGGAGTTTGAAAGGTGTAGAGATTCATTAATTTAAGGCCACAAAGGATTCTGGTGAATGTGGAACTGGTGTTGTTGAAAGCCAGCAATACTCCTGTTTGATTTCACTGGACGGGCGAACAAACCTAGGTCCAAGGGAGGAGGTGGGTGTGAGGGGTGGAAGGAAAGACTTATTAAGATTAAAGGCTATAATCATAGCTTTGACAATTTCTGCAGTGTAGGAAATTATTTTTCTCTACCTTGTAAACTAATGATGTGATACTTGTAAGGACTGTATACTTAACCAGTGAAGCTGCTTTGTCTATTTCATTTTTACATTTTATTTTCTCCCTTAAAAGGTCTTCCAGCCTTCTATTTTGTTACAGTTGTATAGAATTTAAAACAGGAATTATGTATATAATAACAAATTTTCTAAAAATAGCATTTAAATTAAAACTTAGGGCCTGTTCTACTTTTTAAGTGAAGAAAGATCTTTCTGAGCTGAAGAGGATGTCAAAAACGAGTGCTCTGCATAGGCTTATCCACCCTAGTGGGGGGGACCGAGATGAGCTGAAGGGAGATCTTAGAGACAGGACAAGTTGAGTGAAAGGAAGAATTAAAGGGAAAAATGATAGGAATGGAGCTGAACACTCTAACATGTCAGAAGAAACAGGAAGTGATGAGAAACAAGGAGTGTGAAATGAGGAAATAGAGATTTGCTAAATTATGGATTCTTTTAAAGTTAGTCTGCAGAAAGTTAATATTACTGCAGTGTAGTCCACTGCTTTTATTAATTCCATTGGTATGGAACTAATAAACTGGTAGGAACTACAACTGGTAGGAAAATTATTTAGTATTTTTTTTTACCTGATGAATTTTTAAAGTCCTAACTGTTTGCTATTAGAGACCTTTTACAGATGTTAAGACAAATTATTTTTTCAAAATGAAGCCCTTAAATATGCCTTTAATGACCTTAAAGATTGACTCTTTCAGAAGGCTATGACAAAATACAGACCGTAGAAGCACCTAAACAATTTTTTCTAAAAGAAAACATTCTGAAAATCCAATCTTAATATGACAACGACAAGCCAATAACAATTTCTAAATACTAATGCAGCAGAAGCAATTCTTTGTGCTCATAGCTGTGGGCTGTCTGAGCTGTGCTGAGAGTCTTACATGATAAGTTTTTTCATTTCTCTTAGTACAAAGAGAAAGATTGAATCTCTTAGGCTGTTTTTAAAATGACCAGTATCCCTTACAACTGTTTCAAACAGTATGACTTGAAATTTTGTTTTAATTCTCCAGAATTTGAATTTTCTTATCAGACTAAATATTTGTATAGCTGTTTGCAGAAATGGTTTTGTGTGTACATATGCATGTGTATGGTGATCTGTTAATGTTGTTTTCTAAATGACCTTAGGGGGCAGGAGAATGTGGGGTGGGAAGAGAGTAAACTAGTTTTCATTTTCAGTTTCCTGTTTTCTAAGAATACATAGGAAAGTTTCTTAATTAACTAATATCATAATAAACGTAAGTTGAAAGATGAACTGTGATGATATTATTCAGGTCTTCAGATGGTAAGTATATTCTTAAAATAGTAACTGGTTGACAAGAATTAGGCATCATTTTCTACCAAAACTAGTGTGAGCTGTTAAGGTGAAGATAGCAATGCAGGGAGAGCAACATCAAACATTTAACCTAATTCCGACAATTAAGTTGGATGCCTAGAGTATGTTTGGGAAGCTTCACTAACTGCATAAGGAGTCTGGATTGATGTTTAGGTGCCAGAATTAATATCTAAAGCTGGATCTCTGGAGTGAATTTGTACTTCACACGCAAATGTGTCCTTAGGTATCACCTCAGGCATGGTAACTTCTACTAACTTTTCAGCTACTATGATAAAATGAGGAGCAGTGTGGTCATAGAAATTCAGAATGCATTTTAGACATTTTTTAGAAAATAATTCAAAGTTCAGAAACAAAATGATAATGTTTCATGTATGTTACTGTGCAGTTTTTGAGAGATTGTTCTTTTTTATGGTCGCAGAATATCTTGTACAGGCGCGTTCTGTACCGTCGCAAGGAGTACCATGTAATGAAGTTTTTGACACGGATTGCTAGTTAATTCATTGCCAGGTGTTTTACAGATATAACGCATAAATGTGTTTCAGGGAGAAGTGTGAAGAAAGGTGCTGTGGTAACTGCAGTGTGTTGCCTTGCGTTGTTGGCCAGATGTGTTTTCCAAAGAAGTGGGCTCACTCTCAATCTGGAATTCAGCTTTAGGCCTGGTTTTGGTCCGTAGTGGTAGACTGTGACTTAGAGCCTAAAATCAAAATGCTTTTCCTGAATTTTGCATCCTCAAAGGAGGATGGTTTCCCAGCAGGTGTTAATGATGAGGTGTTTGATAATTTACAGCAGTGAAACTTCTTGAAGTTCTTGAAATTAAGGGTAGAATTTTTCAAAAGTAGCAAAAGACAGACTCTATTGACTTCTCCTGAAACAAAGGCTCTAATTTTTCACCAATAGCAAAAAGTAAGGCTTTGTATTATCTTTTTTTAATAAAAAACTCTTTCAAAGAGATTTTTCTGTCATAAAACAAATTGCAAACTTTTTTTTTAATGTTCACCTTCATTAACACAACTTGCTGACTTCCTTCCTCAGCTGCAGTTCTTCCTACACTCAGAGGTCAGAAAAGAGCAAGATCAACAAGCCACACATCTGGCTGTCTCTCTTTCCAACTGGAACAAAGAAACAATTTTTTTATGGCTTTTTGAGTTAATTGTAAACAATTTGGTTTTGGAGTCGCTGACTAGCAGCAAATGTTTGTCGTAGGCGGATGTAGGAAGAA
>NW_008824143.1:1095346-1099169 GCF_000699105.1 Pygoscelis adeliae
CAACTCCTCTGGGGCCAACGAGGGAAAAGAAATCACTTTAAAAAAAAAAAAGTCTTGATCCTTCTAGCATTGAATTTTGAGTGCATGTATATAGGACATTTCACAAGCTTAAAATATATGCTTAGAAGAGGCAGAGAGACAGAAGTAGTTGCTCATTTCATTTTCCTATACTCTTGTATACAGTAATACTGATTCCCCCCCCCCCCCCCTTTATTTTCGGTAGCTGTTTATGTATGTACAAATTGACAGCAATAAAAGACCAGGGACAAACAATAGGGATGGAGGGGGGGAAGCTATTTTAAAATGAGAGTTCTGTTCTAATTTTTTTTTCTTGTATTTATACTGTTCCTAAGTGCTTTTTTCCCAGTAAACATTTCTCAAAAAAACTATATTTACAGTCATTAATCCTTAAGTAACATTTTGAAAACTAATCCTTAATTAATTAGTGAAACGTAATACTTTTCTTACTTTCCCAATTACTGTAATGTTTTAAATGCCTTCTAGCATCACATAGCACCAGTTTATCTAATCTATTAGATAGATAATATCTAATAGATTATTAAATCTATTAGATTTACTTTGTTTTGAAGTGTTTTATCTAAAGTAAAGTAAACATCTGGTGTGATGGTACTTTCACACTTTGGTGTACTTTTGGTACTTTCACACTTCACAACAGGAAATAATAGAATTGTTGATGTACAGCACTTCTGAAACCCCAGCTACTTTTAAAATACCTTATTATACCTTTATGTGTCTAATTTGAGCTCATATTACTCTGATATTTTGGTTGCTTTGTTTAAGATGTCTGTCATTATAGTTTTATTTCTAACCTGATCGTTCTGCTAAATATTTACAGATGTCTTGATGTGAAAAGTAAATTGGTAATGCTGCTTTACTAGTACATTTGACTGTTTGAAATGCCTAAATTTCTGACAAACTTGAATAAAATGAATAATCCAAAGAAAGCATTTTCCATCAATTTGTTTATAGGAGGTAAAATGCACTGTACTATGGTTATTTTTTTGTCAAATTTAGGTTTTTGAGTTGATAATGCCACTTAGTGGATAACAGCCTTAACTGCAGCCTCTTTTCAAAACCAAATCAAGTAGCAGACAGCTATCTTGATTTACATCAGTTCTCCTCCTGGCTAGAATATGCTGATCGTAGCATGTTTTGAAAGCACCTTTTATTATCAACCCCATTTTAGGAAGTTTATGATAGCCAATTTGGTTTCTGGATGAAGCGTATTAAAATACGCTTCTTAAAATACATATTAAAATACGTGCTTTTGCCAAGAAACATTGGACCAGATGATCCTTGAGGTCCCTTCCAACCTGGTATTCTATGAAAATGTAGGAATCATTTATTATAGAATTTTAAAATTCTTCTAGGAAAATAAGGATTTTATTTGCATATTTAATTTGATGGAAAAATAAAACAACAATCTTGGTCTTCTGGCACTCGTTCTTTAGGTTAATGAAATGTAATTGGTAGTATGGTGGTAAGATAGGTGTTTTAGGTAATGCTTGGTTTTAGCACTTCTGGTTGGAAGCTTGGTGGCTGGGCAAACTCTGAACTAGAACAAGCCGATTCTTCAAGAACTGAATTGAAGAGGACCTGACTGAAAGTAGTTAGTGCATTTTCTTGGATGACATTGGGGAGGGCATACACAAAAGGGGAGTATAGCAGTGGGCTGGGTCCTGTTTTAGCTGGACTTTTGTAGACTTCAAATTATTCTGCTTTGGGATATCAGAAAGGTGAGATAGGCGCCAAATGTCTATTACACCACTGTCATTTACAATTATTACTTCTTTAATATATTCTTTTCATAAAGACTCTTCTTTGCAAAGTAGTTTGGATGGTAGTATTAATAACTCGGTGTATTTGATATAAAATTTAAATATATAAAAACTCAAACTTTATCTGAGACCAATGTATATATGCATATATATATGATTTATATTGTGTATATATGTATACTTTTTCCTAATATCAGTGTATTAAAAAAAAAATTCCATTCTATAATAAAAGAATCCCATCCTCTGCAATTTAATGGCTTTTTTATGGAAAAGGTTTTTTGCATTGTTGAAACATATATTGATTTAGGTCTTTCCATTCCTTTTCAGTCTTTAAACTGTGTTCTTTGAACTTTTTTTCCCCTAAGTAAATTTCCATTACTTCGCATCAACCCCGATAATGTTCAATCACTGAGCATTTTTTTACTTAACCTCTCAGGCTTTTCTGAAGTTTTCAGTTACACTGTTTTTATTAGTAAGTCAATTGAATAAACTGCAATTAAAATAATGACTGGCTCAGAGGAGAAGGGAGAAAACATAATTCAATTTTCAGCCACGTGTCAGTGGTGTATTACAAAATGGTTTTATTAATGAATATTAACACATTTTTTTCAGAAAATTTCTATCTTCCATTTGTTCATCATGAAGTTGGGAATAATTGAGGTTTTTTTCTGCCCCATGCCATCCTCCAGAGAACTCACATCATTTAAGTCATGAGCGAAGAAGAATCCAAGTTTTAAGAACCCATTAGTGCTGAAATCACACAGGCGTTTGTCCTCCCCGTAACTCTGTCCACTGTGCTGTTGTACAACTGCTGGTGTCTCCGGATAGCTAGAGCAGATGCTTTTGAGTCAGCAAACAGAAAGTTTAGTTGTCGATGACTTTAGTCTTGATTTCTATTATTGTGTTACAGTTTTAATCTTGATTTATCTTTTTTTTCCTCCTGTAACAAGCAACTGTTTCTCAGTTCTTGGTTAAACGTGCCGATTTGCAACTCTGTGTACATGTGTATACGTACATACGTTATGTACATTTGTGTGTGTGCATGTGTAATTTTTACACAATTTAAGTTTTTTAAGAAATTACATGGCCGTTTCTAAAAACATTTTAAAATGTCTTTTCTATAGTTTCTAGTTCCTACAGGCTTAATTTGCCTTTCAAACTGGAGTATTCAACAGAGGCAATAAGAAAATATTGGATGTACCTACCTTGCGCCATTTTTCGTTGCAGGTAATTGGCGTTCTAAAGCTAGCGTATCTCATCCCGTGTATCTGGGTTTTAGTCAGAGACTACAAAAGGAAAACCAGATTTCTTCTTTCTCAACTTGTAGCCTGCTTCCTAACGTCAAAAGAAATAATGCTAATCGAACCTTCTTGAATAAGGGCAAATAAAAATGGCATTTCTGTTCACATGGAGAAAGCGGGAGTGCTGCCGAGGGCTGATGTAGCACGCGTTAGACGCTGAGCCGGGATGCCCCGCCGAGGACGCTCACCAGCCTCGGGACCTCACCCTCTGCGAAGCCTGGTTACCCACGCACTGTTTAACGTTCCAGTAGAAATGACGGTTTTCATAATTTTAGATGCGGTCACAGCTGCTTTTAAACTAAATTCCGAGTTTCAGGGGGAGGAAAGGGAAAGCAGTATAATTTTTTTAATATTGTTACTTGTTCTGAAATGCGGTTATTAAAATATTATCTAGATTAGTTTGGCTTTAGTTAGAAAAGCAAGGGTAAAGGAGAAACTTGCCGGCTGATACTGGAGCTGTAGTCCCTGCAAAAATTCGGTCTGAAGCCTGCATCTCCCGCGGAAGTAACGTTCAGCGCGTACCGAATAAGCTGACGATTAGACCGGTCATGGCATTTTGCTTAGGCGCGAAGGTACGACGCACGTCGGATGAGTTGACCCGTTTTTGTTTAGAGCATAAACGCTCCCGTGCTTCGCGTCAAAACCTTCGGCGGCCCCGCTGCTCTGCCAGGCCCGGCGGGCGAACGCGAGGGCCCGGGGTGGTGCCCGCGGCGGAGGCGGCCG
>NW_008824143.1:1099476-1137308 GCF_000699105.1 Pygoscelis adeliae
GCCGCTCCGCGGGTTTTCCCCGTCTCCTCCACGGGAAATCCACCCGGCGGCGGCGTAGGGTTGTGGAAACAGCCGTGCGACGTCCGCTGCCGTGCGTGGGTTGAGCTGTCCTCACGTGGCGGGACGGTGCCGTGCGTGGGTTGAGCTGTCCTCACGTGGCGGGACGGTGCTCTCGTTTTCTTCGTGCAGCGGGCCTCTGTGGGCTTGTGCATCTTGGGGGGCGGGGTGGGAGCACCCTGTGGCATAAACGGGCTTGTGACTAATCGCCGGCCAAATTTGTCAAGTAGATTTTAGAGCAAGGTAGGAGTCGGATATAAAGTCACTACCGTGCATCAATTTTATCGTCTTAATAAAAAGCTATTGTGCAAATTTCATTGCTAAATTAGGAATAGCTTCCAGTAGTGATTTGAATTAATTACTGCGGAGCCTGTCGGGGTCAGTATGTTATTTTAATTTTCATTTACACTTACGAGAAATTAATTTTTAATTAAAGGGATGGGTTTAATTTGGCACTGCCCACAGTACTCCTTCCTTATTTGTCATCGCGGGCAAATAGCAGACTTGTTAGTGTACCAAAAAAAGTTGCAATGCAAGTTTTTAGCAGCTCATGCTGGGGCACAAAAGCTTGTTTGGCACTCTGTGTAAGTAAAACGCATTATTTGAAAATTGATTTACTAGGGAATGTGCTGCTTAAAGTATTAGGCACAATACAAAATGAAGAATCTCTTTGTGTTTACATCATTAAGAGGGCTGATACGCTTGTCTGTTAACTAAATGCAATTTTCAAGGCAGGCTATTTTGCAGAAAAATGCCATGGACCCAATCTGCCCCTATAGGTGTTAATGAATTGACTGTTTAATGTGAGAGAATAATTAATAAAATAATATCAGAAGGGATTAAAGAATGACACAAAGCTAATTAAGAAAAAGGGAGGAGTTTTATTGGAATTTATACTTTTCTGTAACTCCTGCATAATTACAGATTAGACTAGTGTTTTGGAGAAGATCTGTTCTTGTGCAATATTCAGTCCCTTCGTCCCTTAACTTGACTATGAGAGCGATCTTTGAAAAATTCTGGAGTTTAGCAACTTTCTAACCTGCTTTGTATGTTTAATTTATAGTCCAGTATAATGATTAAATATTTATTTCCTCAGTCTTTCTGCTTAGCAGTCCATCTGCATTTGTGGGATTGGATTGTTTTGTTCCTTGAGTGGAGTATTTTACATTTGTATTTACTGAATTTCTTTTGGATGGTATCTCCAGTGTATCAAAGTGATTTTGAATGATGATCCTATTTTCCAGAATATTTTAATTCCCGTCTAGCTTAGTGCATATTTTAAAAGGGTATTTTCCTCTCTGTCTGTCACTAATTAAAAGTATTGAACAAAACAGATCTATACAACAGACAGCAGATACTGTTAAAAAATACCATCCTCTTTTTTGCCAGTAAACCACTGACAACTACTTTTTCACATTTTCAGCGTTGCAGCAAATTTATGGTACTAAATAGCATTTTCTCTCTTCTCATCTCCAGTCATTTGTCAAAGCTCCCTCCTTTATATATTTCTTTACTTCCTTCAATTCTTCTGTATGCTTATACAGGCATATTGATTTCTAAGTCTCTATTTTGTCTATTTTGTCCATTGGAACAACCTGTTGTGTATTTTCTTAACTGTTGAGTTTCCTGCACTCCCTTATGCCGTAAGTCAGCTTTCCAAGAGACCTATTCTTCCAGGTATCTGAGATTACTGGAACTGCTTTTTTGACATCATGATCTTTAGTTTGCCGTTTTCTCCTTGTTTCGTAACCTCTGCTGTTTTTAATTAACTTCTCCTGTATTTCCATCCTTATATTCAGTTAATTGTCCCCGTAAGTATCAAACAAGTCTAAAATAGCCATTCCTCTGGCAAACTCCTCTGTGTTCTAGAAAGAACATTTATCGCTCCAGGAGCTTGTACAGGTGCATGGTTAATTAACCCTCCTGAAGCTTCTTACCCAATTCTGTTACTCAGATGCCTCTGTAGTTCAGCAAAACCTTCTTTACCACTTTCTTGGGATTAGGTGGTCTCTCTAATTGCTGTCTTGGGATGATAGCTGTTCTTTCCTCTTTCACCCTCACCCAGAGACCCATAGGAAGTTTTTCTTTTACCTTTTTCTGAAATTCTAAATTAAAAAAAAGTATATATTATCCTCCAGTCTATTTACAGTGTTTTTTGGAACATTTTTTCTTTTCCTAGTGGAACCCTTGCTATTTTCATCAACAGCATCGTAATACAAAGTGGTTGGCAAGTTTTCTTATTTTGTGTAATGATCTATTATATAAGACAGCTATTACAGAAATGGTAGTCTTCTAAACTAATAGCAACTAATCCCCACAAAGATCCACATTTCATCTTTAATTCCTCAAATCTTGAGCTATTGATACATATAGTCAGCCACAGCTATCTTAATTCCAGTGATGTCAATATGTTTCTTTGATCAGAATTAATTGTCTGCTTAGTGTTTTAAGATATTGTTTGACTTCTCTCCCCTTTTCCAGAAAAGAATACTTCTAAAGACTGCTTCAGATCTGTATCTTACAGATTATTACCCTCCAATCCAAAAATACAAACTTAGCCGGCAAAATGCATTATGTGCTACATACTGACACATTCAGAGCAGATCACTTGCAAATATGCAATAAGAAATCCAGTCACTGTAGGATTTATGTCTGGCTGGACTGAGAGTAGATGTACTGTTTGGGCATTTATGTATTAAAAAGAGAAGTAAAATAGATAAAGAACAAAGTTAACATGCAAAGACTTATTCCCATTATCAACTGGTGCAAGAAATAACTTGAAAATAAAATCACTCTGAGGAAAGTTTTTACCATAGTTGCACGAAGAACCAGAATATGATGGTTTTCATCTTGTTTTTTCAGACACTTGCATTGGATTTTCTGTGAGTATAGTACAAAATACTCTGTGTGGCATAGTCGGAAGGCTGAATAATTGACCGATCTTAACAGGCGGAAAGGACCAGCAACATTTATGTCTGTTTCTGATTTTTCACCTGAGTCCTGTTTCTGATTCTGTATCTAAGAATGTATATAATCTAGAATAGATTTTTCACTCATTATATTCACAAACGTTGAAACCAGATACGTTTTCAAATGCCCAAATCATTAGATTTCCAAAATTGAGTGTGTTCTAAGGTGGTTTATTTCCTTTTCACTATGGTTTTGGTGAGAAAAGACGAGGAAACTTTAAGAGAAAGATGATGGTGTGGCTGCTCTTCTCTTACAAGAGTTTGGAAGAACTAAGTCAAACTCCACTGGAAAAAAATGAACTGGTTTTGTTTTGAAGGAAGAAACACTTGAACTAGCCAAAC
The DNA here is from genome assembly GCF_000699105.1 of Pygoscelis adeliae. NCBI lineage: Eukaryota > Metazoa > Chordata > Aves > Sphenisciformes > Spheniscidae > Pygoscelis > Pygoscelis adeliae. Next base: position 1,102,845 of record NW_008824143.1, read on the forward strand.
CTGTTCTCTTTCTGTTAAAGGTATCTCTCTCCTGCATATCAGTTTGGTAAACATCAGTATTCTGCTTTCCTTACCTAACAGCATCAATTGATAGAGGCTTCATTTATTGTGTACAGGATGGATAATAATTTATCCATTAAATGGATATTTAATGGATATCCATTAATAATTGTGTCCCTGTTTTGTGTATAAGCATCTGTGCATGTGATGCCATACTCAAACTAGGTTACTGTAGTTACTGTACACTCAGGTGGAAGGATCAAACTGCAACAGTGTTTTCTTAATTTCAAATATGGTTTTATTCTAATTACCTAATTGGCTTCTATGCTACATTTTTTGTTAGTTTGGTGTGGGGGTTTTTTTGTTTTTGTTTTTTTTTTATTATGACCTATGAATTGGAATCCAGATATTTTGGTTGCCTGGTTTTCATGCTGTCATGATGGCTTTTTTACATTATGCACTTTAAAAATATATATGAGTTCCGTTCAAAGTATGTTCAGGTGTGAGGGTGGGCATATAGAAAAATCCCCGCCTTGAATAAGTTATAAGTTCATCTGAGGTAATCCTTTTTTTTTAACCTTTTGATTTTAGTGAAACCACGAGCCAAGCTCTTTAATCCTTGGGGCTACAGGTACTGACATTGTTGGCCAGCTCTTTTAACATTTTATGATTAGCGAAAAATGTATTTGTCATTAAAAACCATTTATTAACTCCCTTTGACTTGCCTCACCTTTTTTGTAGGTTTTAACTGTGTCCTGCAATCTGCCTATCAGTTAACAGCAAAAGCTCTTGGCTTGAAGTGTTGCTTATCTAGGAATTGTAATAAAATAATTGTTCAAAGCAGAAATGATTCTTTTATCCTGGGTTACTTTCACCTTGAGCAACTTTCTTCTCTTATTCCACTTTCACTTCTTTACATCTGTTTTTTGGGTTTGAGTTTTGTTGGCGTGTTATTTTGTCTGTTTATGCTTCACCTGCGTAAGGAATGTGTGGCACTGGTTTTTCTTCGCTTGTGTGTGTAGGTTGCTTCTTGGTGCATCTTGCTGTATGAGTATGTTACTCATGTTATGAGAATCTTATAAATACAGTATTTAGAGGCCAACATTGGGGATAATTTGATTTTTTTCTGGAAAATGAATATAGCTTGCCCTCTGAAAGAACTTAGGTGTGTTTTTCCCTTATCTGTGCCTTGTAAAGAATACTGTAGGTCCTTCACTGTGAAATATCTTTGGTGGGTTTTTTGCAATCTCAAACACAAATGTATGAATATTTTTACTTTTTTTTTTCTTAATATAAAAATATAGTCTTATGCTTATTTCTAAACTAAAGTCCATAGAGTAATGATACCACTTTTCAAAACTAATATCTATTTGCACAGCTGAGACTATTAAACATCAGTTGTTATATTTCTCTTCATCAATGCAACTACAGTTTATAAAATTTAAACATTTACCAGTAAAAAACCTGAAGATAATGATACTACCATATCCATGAAAATATTCTTAACTGTAAGAAAATGGGAGAGACGATTTAAAAAAAACCCTACTATGGAGCTTGATGGGGATAAATATAAGGTACTGTACAGAAGCAGGACTAATGAATTGCCAAAATACAGAAAGGAAAGCAATGGGTAAAATAAAACTATGCAAATAATTTTTGAGGGATGTGTAAAGCAGAGTTTTCTGCAAGACACAATTCCTTCATTACATTTGGCACCATACTGGGATGCATTTGGAGCACTGTACCTAGAGTTGAGTGACCTGCTGGAATTTGGACCCCTTGGAGAGATTGCAGAGAAGGGCAGTGAGACTGGTCAGGTATAATAAAGCGTGAACAGTCATGATTGAGCTTAAAGAGCTTTAAGAATAGTTTAGACAAACATCTGTGCAGGATGGCAGAGCTGCTGCTGTTCCTGTTTTGGGGTCTAGATAACCCCACACCTAACTCCAACAATTTTATGGCATTGCTGTCAACATGAATCAGAATGCTTCCTTGGCTGTTCCTGACTCCAGCACTGTACTTTTCACAGCAATAATATTCCCAGTTTCTTATCTGTGGTAATGTCTGTTCTGTTGCATGAGCCTTGCGGAACTCCATTCAGGTGCTGATGGTGAAAGGGAGAAGTAGGGGACGTGTGTGTGGGGCACCCCTGTGAAAGTGTTCCAGTCTCTGCCTGTGCCTTCACTCCACGGACGGCTCCAAGCACTGCAGCATTCCAGTTTACTTGGAGCTAGTCCCACACAAATACTCTAAGATATTAGATGGTTTTAATATGTTTATGGCATAGAAAAAAGCAAAAATATTGGTAGTGGAGTTGGCAAATGCAATTAAAAATGGTCTTTTATATCTTCCTTCCTCTCCCAAACAAAAAACGGTGAGTGATACAGGGTTTCCTTCAGAAAACAAAGTAGATTATCATTGTTAGGAAACATCTGCATTTTTTAATCTTTGTTCATTTTTATTTTATTCCTTAATAGAATAAACCCGTTTTCTGAGTCTCGCACTTCTGCTATTTCCTTACAAGCACCTCAACAAACTTTATAGGTGAATATCACAACGATTTGGATTCATGCTTTTGATCTTGGAGATCTTCTTGGGTGCTGGTGTTTTTTTGAAACCATGGTTAATTATTCATGCAGTAAGGTCAGTTCCACTACTTTAATGATGCTAATATGCTTATCACAGTACAGTTCCTTCAGACTGCGGACTGGATGCCTGCCTCTGCCCGTATAGATGTGCCATTAGACGTTATCTTTCCTAATCATTCATTGCCACTCCTGAACTTGGGAGTCTCTGTTTCTCCTGAAACTCCCAATGGAGCTGCTCATGAGAACACTCCCAGCCCCGCTTCGTTAGGATGATCTAAATGAGTTTAAGCAGTAGGTATTTGCTGATCCAGCTCATTTTGACAAAAGCCTTTTAGACTATGTTTATGTAAGCGGGCAGATTTAGGAAATAGTATCTGGCAAAGGAGCACTGGTGAGCAGCAAAGGGTTGTGCTGGTGAATGTCTCCTTTTTCACTAACACGAGGTTGAAATGCTTTGTCTGTCTTTATACCTTCAGTGTAGCTACAGCGATGCTGATGGTTTTGAGTTGGTACTGATTAAACTAGTCCTGTAAAGGAGGAAGAAATAAATTAGTACTTCTCTAGCAATTTATATAGTACTATAGCTATCATTTAAAAATAATACAAAACTCCACACACTTCAAAATTGTGTAATTGCTTAAAACAGTATGTAAACAAAGATTTTTAAAGAAGAGTTAAACAACAGGATATTTAGCTTTGGGCATGCAATATTTAGTTGATAATACCCAGTTTGTGAACATTTACTAAATTTTCAAAACTGTATTTCAGTATATTTTCAGTATATTTATATAAAATCCATGTCAGATTTGAAGGGTTGCATTTTTATTTTTCTTTTGGAGGGGTAGTATTTTATTTATCACAATTAAAAAATAAACTGATTGTTTTAGTGGAGGAGAAGGAATTTATTTTCCTATCCTAGATAATGCCTCTAGAATGTCAAAATTAATTAAATTTTAGGAACAAAGTGATGTGTTAGAAGACCAACCTGTGTTATTTTGTTCAAAGCTCAACATTTTTAAATATGTGACTGGATAATGGTATATAAAAAGCAAAATGCTAAATGGTACCTTCTTGTTCATTACTGTTTTTACGGTTTACTTATGTCTGTGTGCCACTAATTAAAAGCTGAGCATCAAAAATAGAGTAATGAGCTTTAAACTGTTAACAGTAGCTTAGAAAGTATTTTCTGTATGCTTACGTAATATCTTAGAGTAAACTTTAATGGTTTAGAAAACAGTAGAAAACATGAAATTGCAAACATCATTGTCATGTCAACATGTCATCATTTTTAAAGCATACTGTTAAAAGTTGTAATTTTAAGGGATTTGGACACTAAAGAGAAGCTGCTATCATTTAGGAGTGCTGCAACAGCAATATTTTTATATATGCATTGGGTCTCATTTCAACATTTAAAATGATTTAACACTAAGTAAAATAAAATGCATTCCAGTTTAATGAAATGGAATTTTATGCTCTTAAGTGAAACCTTTCTGATTTGCTCCTGTGCGTCAGCTGTTTATTTGCATATCTGTTGCAACTGCAGTATATATATTGACCTGCTCAGAATTTATGTCATTCATTACTTTGCGATATCATTAGAAATTATCCTGGAAGCGACTTGCAGTTCCTGGGGTTTGGAATACATTATTAGAGTTTCCAGGGAAAGACAGTTTGGAAGATCCAAGTACTGGGAAGCAGCAAGCTATAAAGAAAAAAATAATTTACTTTGGGGCAAGCAAATATATTTATTAGCATTTCCATTAAGGTGAAGGTTGGCCTTTTAATACAGAGTTAAAAACTTAGTGTTGAATGATGACTTATAGTTTACAGTAAAAGTTTCTTGGAACTAGATCTTGCTTTTAGTTTTGTTTTTTAGGAAACCATAAAGAAATTATTTCAAATCATAAAGAAGTAAAGCATGTTTAGCAGCTGCCTGAACTGTATCTTCTAGATGTTGATGTTGAATATCACTATTTTTTGGGTTGATGTACATTGGAAATAGTGTCAAACCAGTGTCTTGGAGATCACTGGAAAATACAGGCTGACCATGAAAATGGGTATAAAGTTTGTGGCAGGGTTCTTGTTTCATACTTGTGACCAAAATAGCTGAATCAGTTTCTACACAGGGATTGAAGGAGAGGGGAATAATTAACAAACAAGCTAAGAAATACAGTAAAAGTTCAGGAAAAATACTTGGCCTTAGAAATCTCTAGAGCTGTGATGTGCTGTACTTCTGTAAGAAGGATCAGAAACGAGAGCTTGGGCACATGACCTCAAGCTACTCAATGCAAACTGAGGGAGCGTATCCTCAGGTTTTTGGCAAAGGGAGCAGCTTTCTCGCTGTTGGAAGCGTGCTGTCAACGAAACCAGTCTCTGACTGCAGTGCTAACTTTGGCAGTGGAAGAAATGGTTGGATACTCTCTGAAGATTGAAGGCAATGAGGTAAGATACGGCTTAAAACGAGTTGAAAGTGAAGAATCCAAACTGAGTCAGTAATTTAGATTGTGATAGTATTTCATAATAATATAAATTGTTTCTTTCAAGGTTATGAAAAGGAAAATAAGTATATGCACATTATCTTGTCCGTCTTACATGATGCTGATAAAATGTGTGATACCAGTGTGATGAAAGTGTTAAATTATTGAAGATAGAAGTTTTAATGCTGTATAAAATGTATTTTGCTTTGTTTTCATGTTTTTCCCCTTTGTAGGCTAATCAGAAAGTCAGACTTGGTTCATACAGTGCAGATCTTGTTCTGAAAGTAAAATTGTGATTCCCCCCCCTCCCCCCCGCATATAAATGGATGTAACTTTATGAATAACGGAGAATGTTTCTTCATGTTTCAATATTGTATATGCAAGATGTTGCTAATTGTAAAGGGCTTGACAGTCTGCTCACTGGATTTGTTCTGGAGAGAAAATTTTGAAGGAGTATTTAATGCAAAACAAAACCATTTGTCTAACAAAAGCCTGGTTTACATGAAGCTGCATGCTCTGAACAGATTATTGATTAAATTGATATCATTTTATAGAATGACTATGACTGCTTTGAAATCTCCAAGCCTTACATTACCTTCCTAGGTTTCCCTGCTATAGAAATAAATCCCTTACATGCATATAGAAATTAGGGTTGATGATACTTTTTCTTCTGTAATGCTTGGGGAAAAATTTGAAAACAACTTTGTCTCCTCATATGGAGTATCAGCCGTGTACATGCTTAGAATAATTTTTTTGTGGTCTGATTTCTTAAGTGGGAAAAGAGTTAAACTGAAATATAGACGAGCATCAGATGTGAGCCCCAAGAGCCGTGGTTTAGAGTACTGAGAATATTTATCTTTGAAGAAAAATCAGTTTTCAGTCTGAGTTTTAAACCTAAAATTACATTTTTCTACATCCCTCCAGGCAGACCTCTTTATCCTCATATGTGCTTTTCATGGTTTAATTTTTCTGTCTTCTGAGAAAAAGTCTGTTTGCCCAAGAAAGCTATACTTTTACATCGTTTTAGAATGTGTCTTCCTAAGGACTGTACTGGTAAAAAAACTTTCCTTCAAATCTCCTTCCTTCTCTTCCACAGAGACTTGCTTTCTTGAGAATTGGTCACTTTTCCTTTTGGGAGTTTTTCATAACTTGAAATGCAAAGGTTTCCAAGATGATAAAAGATAGGAATAACAGATAAAAAGATAGAGTTTGAACCTCTCCTCTCTTTTTTTTTCCTGTTTTCCCTGTTTTTTTTCCTTTTTCTCCCGTTTTCCCTGTTTTTTTCCTTTTTCTCCCGTTTTCCCTGTTTTTTTCCTTCCCCCCTTTCCCCTTCCCCCCCTTCCCCCTTTTCCTTTTTCTGTTTTTCTTTATTCAAAAATTCATACATACGTTTTTAAAAGTAGCAAGCTTTTTAGCTTTTCTTTCTGATAGATTTTTATAGTAATATTTTACAAGACCTTATTGATTAGAAACAAGTAGATTTTTTTTTTTCTTGAGTTATTTTCATGAAATAACACGGATTTATGCTAAAGAATCCAAGACAAGGATTAAGATCTCATTTTTTCCTCTGGAATGGTATTCAGTAATCTTGAGTCCAGCAATTCAGAGGATTTACAAATACAGATATAGTTCTGAGTTTGTTTCTCTTGCTAAGTAAATAAACTCATAAATACCTGTCTGTACTTTGTGATGTTATACTGATGTTTAAATTCCAATTTGTTGAATTGTTTCTGTATTTATCCAAGGTCTTATCTCTGTCCCCATGCATAAATATCACAGAGTTGACCACCAAAATGTTTCTCATGGTCCAGAACTTGCCATAATGCTTAATATATGATGCAGACTGTGTCAAGCCCTTAGTTGTAGTATTGTAAGTTTACGTATATAACTGTTTACGATTTTGTTGCATTTACTAGGTTTGCTGGGATGGGTAATCTTCTTAAGGTCCTTACCAGGGAAATTGAAAACTATCCACATTTTTTCCTGGATTTTGAAAGTAAGTTCAAACAATTACAAGTCAATGAGAGAATCTTTTCCCTGACTTAACAGCGAACTGAGGAAAAACTTTTAAAACCTGATTGCTTGCAGTGTGTATTTTCCAGCACAACCAATCTGTCCAAGTCCTTGTCTCTAAAATCATTTGTTCACTCAGGACTCCTTTTCTCTTCCTTTTCTATTTTTCAGGAACCAAATGGGAAATCTTTTAAAAGTTCTCACTTGCACAGAGCTTGATCAGGGGCCAAATTTTTTCCTTGACTTTGAAAGTGAGCAAAGCTTCTTGCCTGGCTTGCCTTCTTTGCTTATTTTTTCCTAATAAACTGCATGCGCTTATGCATCATAAAGCAATTCAAAAGGGATTTGCAAACAAATAAATTACACTTCAGTTGAACATTGCTTTTTGATACTTGTAAAACCATACAAAATTACTTAAATTCATTCTGAGCAGAGAAGGGGGCAGAATGATAGATATGCAAGTAAAAGCTTACCTTGAATTAGTTTCAAAACATTTATGAGCCATTGTTAAATTTGCATATGGATGAACTTGACCTCAGCTTTCTTTAACAAATCAGGGTTAAAAAAAATTTCTTTATGTTGCTTCCTTGAATGGAAATATACATTGGAAATAAAAAGCTGAAAAAATATAAGCAGTGGAGGTGGCACTATTTTTGCCTGGTTCAGTGGTGATTTAACTGGGATTATTACAGTTTCTAAAAAGTAGTGAAGTGGTCAAAGTGTATGTGCTTGATTGCATCTCTCTTAATTGCATGGTTATCAGTTTGCAAAACAGTGTTTCGCATTCTAATTTCCTTTTCACATCTATATCTGATTCAAAGCTATTTCACTTTTGCTGGTTACAGTTTCCCTGCATGTATTTCTAGACATTGTCTTGAAAACTGGTCATCAAATCTTTAAATATGGGTTTAATCTTACTCCACTACTTACGTGAATTGCTTTTTATTTAAAATGCTAACAGCGTGTGATGTTTCATCTCTTAATACCTTTATTCTAAAAAAAAAAAAAAAGTTTTGAGAGAAGCCAGTGTTTTTAAAATAACTTTGCTTTGAAGCATAGTTTAAGAGAGAATTTCAGATGATTAGACACACATTTTATCACCTTGAAATAGTTTTCTTGACTCATTTATTCCTGAATTATTTTTCTGAAAAAAAGTTACTGACATGATATGAGACTGTATGTGTGTACGCGCTCTGAAGCACTAGTTCAAAAAGTCATTTAAACATATACTTAAATCTCATGAAATTGTTCAAACATGCTTTCTTGGGTGAGAGCTAGAGTGTATGACTATAACTTTGCACGTATCTTAATCTTCTCATCTAGATCTTATTTACCTCATTATGAAGAATCTGTTTTAAATGATGGAAAAAAAGTTAATTGGTGAGTTTGGGTTTAGGAGAAGGGTACTGCGAGCTGTGTATCCCTTTTTCTCATCTGTCTATATCACTTGAGAGTTTTACTGTAGACCCGGGATGTCAAACCTGTATCCAAACCACCACGTAATTTTTTTCTATCAAACTTTTGAAGGCTTCGGCAGCGCTCTGTGGCTTTGCCAAGCTATTACGAAGGTTTTCAGCTGCTCTGAGCTTCCAAGTTTAATCAGCCCCATCATGTCCTGGATGGTAAGAAAGTACTCCTGACCCAGGCTGCAGACTTGGCAGGAAACAGGTGGTCTGGCAGTGGGAAGCCTTGGTGGAGCGGACATGGTGGTGAGAGGGGAAAATACCTGGTTTATTGCCTTGGCAGCGAAGGTTGGTTGTTTTTTTTTTCCAAAAGCACATTGCCAAGAACTGAACGGGGTGAAGCACCCTCTCCCACAGGAGGTGACCAGTGGTTAATGCAAGCACACGGGCACGCTAGTCAGGCACTTCTACCTACAGAGGAACAAAACTATCATCTCCAAATTTCAGTGAGTTTGACGCTCCTGAGCAAAAGGTTAAAATGTTTTACTTGTGAAATAAAGTCCTGGAGGTTTTTATGGCATGAAATCTGTATTGTGTTGAAGGGATGTGACTGAAGACGCCTGTAGTTGCATGCTTTCTTCTCCTTTAATTAGCCATCGTATGGTGTAAAAGGACACTCGTAGTTAGTGGACATAGATAAGAGCCTGCTTATGTGCTCGCTGGACGTGTGACTTTCTGTGGCCTGAGTTTTCAGTTTGAGTTCATGGATGAAAATGGTCACTACAGTTGGCCTTTCAGAGGATGAGGGGTATGTTGAGTTGATGTGTTTACTGTATTTCATTATGTGCATCAGCATATTGCTTTCTAGTTTTTGTGCACTTTTTCATTAGCCATAAGCTGAAATTGCAAAGTAAATCTGTCAGCGCTACTTCTGAAATGTTTACAGAGTTTTTGGATACTCCTGCCCTGGTATTTTTTTTTGCTGCTCTTCATTTGATATGTATTGTACCTGAAAGGAGGGTGTGTGACATACTGCTTCCTGCTATGCATACAATGTGCCACACAAATATTGCTTAAAAAAACAGAAACAGCCTTTTTCCTCGTATGCAGGAGTAGAACAGATACAGTCTGGCTCCATGCCTCAAAAAATCGGAGGCTTTATGGGCTGATGTTGGTCAAAAGTAATACAAGTGTTTATATAAAGAAAGTGGGAAAAGAACACGAAGGTGTTAACTTCTTTTGACAGTCGATTTAATCTGTGCTGCTCCAAAGGGGTCATCCCATGGGTGATGCTTTGCCACATAGTCTCATATCCTTATGCTAGAATTGAAATGTACAAACACATGATTGCCCCCATTGTGAATGATAGCTATGTGGGAAAATGAACTTCCTAAGAACTAGCTGTTCAAAAAAACCCCACCGAACTACCACCTTACCTCTCTCCCCCACCTACTAAGTACTCTTCCAGTCAGGTCAGGGGGATGTGGATGACGGCATAGTTGGAAGAGCCCCAGCAGTGGCACATGAACGGCAACAGAAATGCAGGAGAGGATGGCAAGCAGTTGTACAGATTTAGGTATCTTAGGTCGGTCATGAAGCTACACAGTAAGGTCAGCGTAGTAGGTTTTTATTTTATTGTTTATTATCCTTAATTAATACACATTTTACAGGCAATGTGTTGTAAGGTTGAGTTGTTCTGTGCAACAAAAATGGACTTATTTTCTTGTGAATTATTGTTCCCCAGGGCAGAATTCTGTTTTGATGAAAAATTTGACACAGGACAAATTACAGGACAATCTTGTACTGTGTCTTTTGAAAAATTCCATTATGGGTTTTTGTTTGTTTATACACTTAATTACAAGTTGCTTTTCATCAGTTGCATGCTTACTTTTCTCTTACATATTTTTCACCTACCTGATTTTTTCATATTTAGCCTTAGTCCCTCCAGTACATCTCTTCTATGCAATTCTTGAGGTCTTGAAAAATGGGCAGGTAGAAACAGGAACGCTTAGAAAAATGAAGTTTTCTTACCTAATTCAAAGTTGTGGATTTTTTCAAATTCTGCCTTGTGCTATATTTGAAAATGGGAAAGAATCATGAAAGAAAAAGAAGTAAGTTTCAAAATTTCACCTTCCAGTTGTTTTTTTTTTTTAATAGCCATTTTAATTTTTCCCTAGAAAAGTTTAGGCTACAAAAAAATTGTTTAAAATCATCTCTTTTTCCGCCCTTTCCTGCAGCTGTCTATATCATCGGTTACAATTCTTATGACCCCTTTTACTGGAGTTATTCTTCATTCCAAACTGGGATCCAAGTTTCGTAACTCCATGGTCATACTTGAAAAAGTTTGAATCCAGCATTAATTTCAGTTAATGTTGTATAGCAAAAGCAGTTCTGTATGCTTTCCAGTAATCATTTTGGAGTTAGGCAGTTACTCTGGATCTGTGCAAGGAAAAGTAATTTGAAGATCCATTCAGTCCAGCCTTGAAAGCAAACAGGGACAAATGGGAACTGTGGTAACTTCAGCGAGTGATATGGAGAATAGTGTTCTCCTGTGCAGGTAAAAAAACTTTTTCTTTGAGGTGAAATGCAAACTATATGCATTCAGCCAAATTACTCTTTTTTAAGGTCCACTGAAAGGTTTACTTCAAGAAAAAGAATCTCTTCATTCCCAGAAAGTGAACTACATTGCTGTTTTACACTTGTATCTCAGTGTGGGTATTCTTAATCAAACTGCTATGCATTGGATTTGATTATATACCACTTACTTTACCTTAATTCCTTCTTAGCTCTCAACGCGAAAATAATATTAGGAAGAGTTGAGTGCATAGCAAGTCTTGAGAGTCTCTGGATTTCAGGATTTCACGAGCCCATACGGCGAATTCTCTTGAAATGGATTTTGTCAGTTCAACTGTTTTGTTCTTTAGATGTTGACCTTGTTTAAATTAGTCACAGGTAAATGAATTCTGGGTATTTGAGGCTCTTTCCATAGCAGCTTACAAGTGCTCTTCTTCGCAGAAAATCTATTGTCAATTTACTGCTGCCCATAGAGGGCCTTTTTCAGGCAAAGTAAACAAATAATTCCACATGAATTCTTGGAAATAATTTGAAGCTTGAGGTAACAACAATTTGGTTTGAACCTAAAAGACTAAAGCTTATAGATTATTGGGAGGAGGTGTCCTTAAGTGATGCTTTCAGTCCCATCCTCTCCTCAGATACAAATACCTTTTGTAAGACCAAACTCTCTAACCTTAACCTTAACCTTAACCTTAACCCTTTTTTCCTAAATGTTAGCTAGGTGGGCTCGTTACCTGATCCTAATTTAATCCCCCTCATCCCCCCAAGAATCAAGGACACTTATTTTCTAGGATTTCCTTCCCCCATCCCCAGAAAGATTCATGAAATTTTCAGCTGTCAATGTTCATGTATGATTAAAAGTGTCTATTACTAGAACATACCTGGCAGCAGAGCAACTGCCCACTTTTTGTGTAATAGGATATTAATTAATACCCTCGCTCACAGGCAGCAAGGCTGGAGATGTAATCTGTATCCAGCCCGTGGGAGATTAAACTCTTGTCTCCCGTGCTGTAGAGAGTGCCCTAAGCAAGAAGCTACGGCTGAGTCGGAGAGAGGCTGTCCACTTTGCATCTGCCGTGGAGATGAAGCCCAGCACTGATATCCCTGGCACGGCACCATGCCCGTAGCAAGTATTAACAATTTAGGGAGCTTCACTTTGTTCTGGCTAGTTCAGAAGGGACAAAATTCAAAAATCCAGTGTAGGCTGGAATTTTGGCTTATATCGTGGATAGAGTACTGTTTCTACCTAATACCATTCTTTTTAACGTATGGAGTATAGCAGGTTCTGATACCCTCTGAAATGCTTTATTCGCTGTAGTTGTAATGCCTTTTATCGTTTCCAAGGGCATAAACTAGCTTTTCATCTAATTGTGTCCCAGATCGGAATAGGAAAAACATTGTCTTGGTGACAAACCTGAAAGAGGACTTTAGCATGATACTGTAATATCTATATATATACACACACACACTGCTCTCTAACTTGCTGTCAGTGGCTGGTGGAATTATTGGCCATGTTCAGCAGTGGATAGGACAAGAAAAGCTGAAAGCAGAGCCCGTAAGACATCTTGGTTTACTCACTATTCCTTCGCTAGGCTGTTGTGGCCAGGTGACTATGATGTTTTTGACAAATATGATTCCACATGTAACGAAATGCAAGCACTAACCAGCTTCAGTGGGAATCCACTTAACTTGCCATCAGTTTAACTGAGGGTGGAATAAAGTTTGGTGCTTTTGGTCTGCATTTTAGATACAGAAAGGGTGTATGGGTTGGAAGCGCTTATTTTAGTACTATCTTGTTATCTCTTCATTAAAATTAATTACTGAGATATTGTTATACTTGATTTTGTATTACTAAAGGCTTCGTATCCATTCCTATATTTCGTCCTATGACTACTAATGTCTTACCTACATAGCAGTTTCTATGCTTTTTCTAATGCACACTTGGTGAAGAAGAAGGTAGATATGTTGTGCTGTTAGGGTTTTTTTGAAACAAACAACAAACAAGCTTTTTTCCTAAGAAAAAAAAAAATTATGATTCTACCTCCCACCCCACCATGCATCTGAAATATTTAATGCATCCACAAATTGTAGTTGGTCCAGCTTCCCCCCTCCCCTTTTTTTTATGAAATCTGAAGCCCCATCCAAAACATGGAATAGACCTTGTATAAAGATGAAAGAGCATTTGTTCATGGAACGGATGAATTATCATATCCTGGTTATTTCTGATGGAGCCAATGGAATTGCATTTCTCTCCAGAGCTAAAATTTTTGCTTTCTAAATTAAAATTTGCTGGTAGAATCTGTATATAGAAGAGTCAAACCTGGTCTGACTCTTGCAGTAATTTGATAGAGGATTCATTTAGTTGTCAGGTTTAGGGTTCACATTGGAAACACTTGGGCAAAGGGAGGTAGAATGGTTTCCAATTTTGTCTTATTAAAGACAGTGTACTCTGAATGCTAATCATGAGTACTCTAAAAACTCAGACTTGAAATGCAGTAAGTCTGGTGATTATGGTAACTTATTATTGAGAGGGCTTGCATTTAATGTGGATTAGTCAGTGGCTATGATTTTATTTATAAATGGGCTCAAATTGCTTAAGCCCGTGCTGGTTCTCTGGCAGTAACGGGGATAAGAGGTGAGCACTGCCAAGCAGTGATTCCACACTGTGATTCAGGAATGGTTTGTTGGTTTTTTTTTTTTTTACTCGGAACAGAGGAACGAGCTTTGGTATTGCTGGAATAGAAGACCAATTTAAAAAGCCAAAATCTGTCATGAAGAAGTCTGTATTCCTTTTAGTGGTTGTTGTTGCTGTTATTATTATTGTTCTTGACAGCAAGATGAAATCTTTTTCAAAGTGATCGATTACAGGTATTTTAATTGACCATTTTTGGCAAGATCTTCATGTAAAATCTCTTTTGAAACATGGCCGTGGTCTTATCAGAACATCTGTTTGCATAACATATATTTCATAAGTAAGATGCATGTTTTTTTTTAAAAAGCCTGAATCATCCTCCCTACTTTTATTTTTAAGCTAAACACTTTTCAGCATAAATGTAAACCGCTTCTGCAAATGCAAGCTAAGCCTGTTGCTCTGTAGCCTTTGCAGTCCTCTTCCTCCCTTCCCTTTCTTTCCCTCTTCCACTCACCTACCTTCCTCCTACTCCTGCTCCCCCAGGTGCTGGGATACTACAGAAAGCTCAATGGGTTTCAAAGATTCAACCTCCCCCCAACTTCCAAAAGATGAATTGGGAAAATTTGAAAAAGACTAACAATAAAGGATGTTACTAAAGGCCATTTTTAAGTCCTGAAGTGCTGAGCAGTCTATAGTGTTTACATTTCTACTAGGGGCTAATATTTTTTAAAGCAAATAAATTGTAAAAAGTAACATAGAAGTACCTCGTTAACCAACCCATGCTTCAGGTGACCTGAACGTGCAAATTTTACACTCGTGAACTGTACTAATAAATTACTTATTCTCTTTTGTGTCTTAATATTTACTGAAAATCTCATTTTAATTAACTTTTATTTAACTATTACAATATAGATATTGATTTATAGGTGACTCCTACCTTCCCCCTACTCTGTTGTTCTATGGTATGTAACTGTTTAGCAAGATTACCACTTTCTTTGTTAAACTCAGAAGTGTTTACTGTTTTGTTTCTTTATCACAAGGTGACAGACCCCTTACAGTATATACCTGAGATTTCTTGCAGCTTGGGGAAAGAACCAGTCAGTAACTCTGTAAACTTAATGTGACTAATAGGTCAGTTCAACTGCCGTGTCCCAGCTGGGATTTTCCTGTGTGGGATAGTTTTTCCCTTTGGTACTACTTTCCCTTGCTTTTTGGAGGGTAATGGAATTTTTTAGTTACGTGAAGTATTTTGGATATAAAACCCAGCTGAGTAAGCCCAGTTTATTTTTACTTTCACTCATTCTCTCTTTTAAACAAGATGAGGGAAAACTTCCAGAGTAAAAGGAAAGTCAAATCAGTGTTGTTTCGTGTGCCCAGTCTCATGGGACTCATGGTGACATATGAATACAGAAAAGATTTTAAGTATTAGTTGCTTCATAGCTACGGACACATAAGTCTCAGCCATTCGTGTCTGGCTGGTGCAAGGTCCATAGATAACCTGACACATTTAAACAAATTATCCTAACCTGAAACGTCATGGAGAAAGGCTTTGAGAACGCCTGCTCTTTCCATACTCTCCAAGGTGAACCGGTTCATTTGTTTCTAATGGGGGGTGGGTAAATTAATCCCGTACTGATATATAGGTGGAGAACTGTGTCTCATTTCTTAAAGAGAGTGAGAAGACTAAATAGAAAAAGTATTTTTAATATTTCTTGTCTGTTAATGTAGTGATGTGTACATTAACTCTTCCTAATCAGTGAGTTTTGAAGTGAAGGTATCTCACTGCTTTTAATTCAAGCAAGTAGTCCTTAAGTCCTAGGATTCACCTTCAAAGTATTTTTTTCTTCCATAAAAATTAACATTCTATCTTTACAAGTTAATAGAAATTTAAGGGGGGAAAAAAAAAGTTGTGTCTCTGTAGAAATCTGCTGGGACAATGTGATTGTTTCTACAAGTGCTGACTACAATTCTATATATAGGTCATCCAGTCTTTAGCCAGTGCCAGTCGTCTTTATGTTTAAAGCAAAAGAAGGCAGAAGCTCTCTAACTTGTCTAATGCGTCGATGTTCTAGGGATAACGTCACTCCCTGGTATCACACTGCTGTGAAAATCCCATCGGATGGGATTTGAATGGGAAAATTGATCTACTTCCAAATGCCATTTTTCTGAACAATAAAGGTCTACAGGTCACTCCCACCCTGAAAACACACTGATCATTGACAGAACTGGATTTATTTTGGTAGCGGGAATGATCTCTGACATACATAAGAAAAACGTTTATCAGTACTGTATCTGTGTTTTACAAAAGGAGAAATAAATTACCCTGGTTAAGGAAGCCTGGAGGAAAGTCAAAGTGGTGTAATATCCCACTGGTCCATCCACTGAAAAGCCTGATTTTATCCCCAAGCTGCAAGAAAAGCAAACAATCCTTTGTAATTGAGCTATGGAGCTCATGAAAGAGAGGGACATTTTTACTAAAGGACTGATGCATTACCCTATTTTCTAATAACATTGCCTTATGATACTGCTTCACTTTAAAATGCTGAGTTTTGAGAAGAGGCGTTATGAGCCAGAGCGTACAAAAAATGTACTGTTTTTCCTTCCTTGCTACAGAAAGCAAAAACTTGGATGTTAGCAGAATGGCAGTGCAGTATAATTGTGTATTTTAAAAAAACACATCAGAATGGAGTTACACATAGTCAAGCTGGACATAATGTGGTTAAGTAGAACTGAGTAATCTTGCCGTTTGTATTGCAGCTGCCTTTTGACTTTGTGCATTTTGCTTTTCTGTTTCTTAGATGCACAGCCCACAGATGGAGAAAGGGAGGTATGGAATCAGATCAGTGCAGTTTTACAGGACTCGGAAAGTATGCTTGCAGACCTTCAGGCTTACAAAGGAGCTGGTCAAGAAATTAGAGATGTATGTTTGTTAATGACAGTTCTTTGGAAGCAAAATCAAGCAAAACTCAATGTGATCCTTGTTTCTGTTCTGTATCCAAGCACATTCTATAAAACAATATGAAAATCTTCATTAAAATTGTAGTTAGGAAATATATTACAGATTAGGTGTAATGTTGAATATAAAGCCCTAATGTCAAATCATTACATGATGGCTGTTGGAACTTCTTTTAGGTTTAGTATTAGTAATTAGTGATTTTTTTTCACTTTGAGAAGCACCATTTCATATACCTCGTTTCATATATAGAAGTAAAAGTTGAGGACACAGAAGAAATAATACTCAGGTGTCAAAAATACACCATAAAAAAAAAAGTTGAAAACAGTTGTTCTTCTGTATAAGTGTAATAATAAAACACAGTAAATTATAACCTTACATCCACTTTGCAGGCATCTTATTCTATAAAACTGGTCCCGAAGTACAGTTCTGAACTATAACCTAGAATTTGGCTCAACTGACCAAACCTTTCCCTGCATCAGCTTTGAAGTTAGTTAGTGTGAGCTGTTGGTTACTTAAGAACCTGAGTATGTTGAAGATTTCAAAAGCATCAGAATCTTAAAAAAAAAAAAAAAGGCTCTTTTTGTAACCAGTAATCATACAAAAGGTCTTCCCTGATGTTTCTGCTGTATTTTTTCCCCAAATAATGTGATAAAACATATTCCTGTATGTCAGTGGTGCATTTGAATGAATAATTTTAAATAACTATGTTACAGGAGGAGAAGGAAGGTGGAAAAAATGGTACTTTTTGGACTCACTAATTTCCTATTCCTGTGCAATGTAATTTGTCATAATTGTTCTATGTTTTACAACACTTTCTAAAATAGTGAACTAGAAAAATTCCAAATGATCTTTTGCTTGTTATTCATGGATCACAGTTCTTTACAGTAATATTTTCATTTCAGGCAATACAAAACCCCAATGATATCCAGTTGCAAGAAAAAGCATGGAATTCAGTATGTCCTCTGGTTGTAAGGCTGAAGCGCTTTTATGAGTTTTCACTCAGATTAGGTGAGCCCTGTTTTAGCATGTCTGTTTATTAGGCTACTTTATATATAAAGAAATAGGAAGTTTCTTTTTCCATGAACTTTTAAAAGGTTATTATTCTTTCTGTTTGATATCAACAGACATTTAACTGCAATTACATTTGTCGAGGCATATTTTTAATCTTCATTTAATTTCAAAATTATCATAGTTTGTTAGCTTGTTAGAATAAATCTGCATTATCTAAATAGAGTACAAGCAAAGAACGTGAAAAAAACTGTATAAAGTTTTTCTCTTGTGCCTGCCACTCTTCTGCACTTCATTGGCCCATACTGTACTAATGCAATTTATTTTTTGTAATTTGGGTCCTTCAGAGTTTTAAAAGGAATTTAGGCCAATAATATGTTGAGACTTTTTAAAAACAGGGTAACCGGGGGAGAAGGGTATCAATAAACTCACTCACAGGGTGAAAATCCAAAGTTGGGCAAGTTTTACACTGGCTTTGTCATCCCTACAAACCCAAAAAATCATGTAATTACTCCTTCAGTTAGGACTCCAGAAGACAACCAGTGTGCAAAAATTTATGTATAAAATGGGAGAGCTCCCAATGCAAGGGAATGCTTCTACACAATCCTGCTTACTAAGTCTTTCACTTTTTGAGTTATGCTAGTCATTATAGCCACAGGAGCTGAATTACATTGCTATCAGTGCCTAAGAGTACACTTTTAGTAACAGAGATGCCAGAAAAATCTCTATTATTATGAGCTGATGGCTAATTGGGGAAGATGAAAGAGTTGAATATCTGAATGCAAGAAAAATGCTTTCTCTAGAATTTTTGATAGGGAACCCAGATAAAGGGTGATAAAAAGGGAAAAGAGCTCAGTGATACAAAATGGAGAGAAAATGGCAGAGAGCCTGAAGAGGCAGGTGTCTTTGGCTAAAGCATTTCTGTTAGAGCTCTGCATGTTCAGAAGGTTCCTTCTGTTCAAGCAAAGTATATTAGATACTTACTTAAAACTTTGTCATAATGTGGACTGAATAGAATTTGTGCTTCTGATTTTTATTCAGAGAAAGCCCTGCAGAGCTTATTGGAGTCCTTGACGTGCCCACCTTATACTCCGACTCAGCACCTGGAACGGGAACAGGCTCTAGCGAAAGAGTTTGCAGAAATCTTACATTTTACTCTTCGTTTTGATGAACTTAAGGTTAATAAAATCTCTTAATATGTGCTGATTTTTTCCATGTATTTTGAACCGAAACTGATTATTTCCTATTTGCCTTCCTCTAAGATGAGAAACCCAGCAATTCAGAATGACTTCAGTTATTATAGGCGGACAATAAGTCGCAACAGAATAAACAACATGCATGTAAGTAATAAAATCTGATCTGCTGTTCACACTAAGGTATTTATCAGTGTGCATTTATACCATTTGTGGTAAAGTTTTTTCTTTTGATTCGGTGGCTGTCGTGTTCTCTCCTTCCCACCAGGACTTAATCAGCAGTCCGGATGAAGTGATTAGAGCGGAACTATTCATGCAACAGTCTGCTTGCTGACATGAGCATGTACTGTGTCTTTATCTTGCTGCCGGCAAGATTTTAAAGTCTTACTGACTGTTTTTTTCTCATGTTTTCATCAGCTAGACATTGAGAATGAAGTAAACAATGAAATGGCCAATAGGATGTCCCTGTTTTATGCAGAAGCCACACCAATGCTGAAAACACTCAGTAATGCAACTACACATTTTGTATCAGAAGTAGGTAATGGGGGAGAAAAGGTCTAATACAGACATTCTTGATTTTAATTTTGCAAGATGGTTTACTGAACAATGGCTGTTTTTAACCCTTCTAGAACAAAACGTTACCAATTGAAAATACAACGGACTGTCTAAGTACTATGGCTAGTGTATGTAAAGTCATGTTGGAAACACCGTAAGTTTTACCTTAAATCTTGTTTTTATTGTATGAGAGAATTTGTACTGTATTTGAAGTAGCCACCTGGGATAAACACATTTTTTTTCCAAGTTAATTCCTGTATGTTTGCCATAAGTTGTTATCACATTTGTATACAAAGCATGACCTGGTATTAGATAGCCTTGCCTCCTATTTTAACCACCTTATGATATTCTTCATGAATCAGCGTTGAGTTTTGTTAAGGAGAGCTTACATGGTCAGCCTGTATTTCGACAAAAGGTTAAAATACAAGTGTAATCTTATGCACTCATAGGCTTCAGTGTCTGTCTCTTGTTTAATCAGGGCTATAGGCCAGCTACTGTCTCTTGGTTGTCCACGCTGCTCAGTTATTAGCACACTAGGCGGCAAGATTCTGGCTTTTCCAAGTAGCGCTTTCACAAATGATACACAGAGACTATTTTGAGGATCATTTGAGTAGATCTTTTTTGGATTTAACCGTCTCACCCTAGATATGAGAAACTTCAGCTATATGGAAACTACAGTTGTTTTCTTAGCTGCTAACATAGGTATAGCCAGTGGGGTTACTATTGTTTAGCTATGCATTTAGTCAAGTGTTTTTTAGGTTAGATGTCTCTCTGAGTGGAAAACACATACAAGATAGAGTCAAGGTAGTCCTCCTGTCTTTGAATTGTTTGTTCATGGTGCCATGGAAAGGGTAGAATTCCTGAGGTTATTGTGTTTGTTTATGAAAATTCTGGAGAAGTGTATGTAGGTGGTGGGACTCATCTCACAATCCCGGGACATCATAGAAGTAGTCATTGAAAAGTAACCTTCCATGTCAGCCCATTTTTTGGCAAAAGTGGAGAAACAGGAAGTTGTGAGTCATCTACCAGAAGATTATCTGATATTTAGTTCTATTGTGGGATAATCAAGCATTTTCACATCAAAATGTCTGTAGCCCTTAAATCTGTTCATGTTACGATGCTGTGTTATTTAAACAGAAGAATAAAAGTTGAAGTTACTGTAAACTGAGAGGTAGTATAGTACAGATTTTAGTATTTTTAATGATATGTTTAAGTGAAAAAATCAAGTTTTATACTGAAAACCAGTGAATGACAGTAGAAAACTCTATGTATTGTCTACTCAAAATAATATTTGTTAGAAAAATTGCGATAACATAAATTTTTCAGGATTTCTGTTTTTCTCTACTGTAGTTCACTTTTCATTTCCTGATGATGGTTTCAGGGATTAGAGCTGATAGGGGCTGTCTTAACTGTGCCATCCATATTCTTATTTTGGAATTGAAAAGTCAAAGAAAAACTCTCTGGAATGAATTCAGTCCACTCCTGTCTAGTGGGCTTCCACATTTTAGATGCTCAGTGAACCTGGGTTGTTGAAGTTGCCTATGGACTTAGGAGAGAGAGAGAGCAATGACTATGATCCGCCTAGGTGAAGCCTTAAACTTACTAGCTG
This sequence comes from Pygoscelis adeliae, assembly GCF_000699105.1. Taxonomy (NCBI): domain Eukaryota; kingdom Metazoa; phylum Chordata; class Aves; order Sphenisciformes; family Spheniscidae; genus Pygoscelis; species Pygoscelis adeliae. The sequence goes on from NW_008824143.1 coordinate 1,123,853, forward strand.
CTGAAATTAGATGCCACTTAAATGTTAACTGTTTCAAAGTAGGAATTTAAGCAAAAAGAGTAGCTTTCCTTTGAGTTCCTGATATGTTGTGTTTCTAAGATTAAACAGAACTATGATCAGTCGCCATCATTTTTCATGAACTATGGAAGTCTTCTGTGAAGCCATCATCTTAGACATTTTGCTGAAGTGAGGATCTGAATTGTGAAGGGGTGTTAGAAGGGGTTTACCTATATTTATTTGCTTTCTAAACTTTCTTCTAAACTGACAAGGATTTATGCAATTCAAAGAGCTTTAAAATCTTACTAAGATTCATCTATGACCTTAAAATACAATGTTCAGGTTTCATGCACTCATAGTCTAGTTTGCAAAATTGTCCAGTAAAAAGTCAAGACTGGGTTTTTTTTTTTGTTCTGTTTTCCAGAGAGTACAGGAGTAGATTCACCAGTGAAGAGACCCTTATGTTCTGCATGCGAGTAATGGTGGGAGTTATTATTCTGTACGATCACGTCCACCCTGTGGGAGCTTTCTCAAAGACATCAAAGATTGATGTAAGAGTGACTTTTCTTTAATACTCTAGGTTTGAGAATACTAGTCTGCAGCTTTTTTTGGCCCAAGCTTATGACTTTGTATAAATCATTTTAATTACTTTTGAATGGCAAAATTTAGAATTTATCTTCACCTATGTACTTTAATATATCAGCTTGTTTGAAAAAAAACAAGGATCAGTCTTTTTCTTTGTATTTTCTTCCAGACACAGATCCTCATTTGTCTTTGTTAGCTCTGCTTTCCTGCCAACTGTATGGTTACACTAAAATAATTTTGTATTACACCTACCCTGGAATAAGTTCTATGGTCATAATTTTTTATTAATCATGTAATTTATTTATGCTGAAATGCTCATCTTTGGCAGTAGTTCTGTTGTAGATAAGCAGATATTTGACATTGTCTCTGCTTTGTCTGAGATCTAAAGTAGCAGAACTGAAATGTTAATTGTCGTAATGTTGATAATGAGCCTTCAGTTTTAGCTTTGCCATGACCAGTCACAGGGAAATCAAGCTTATTTTTTCATCTGAGATATTGCAAGCACACACAAAAAAGTACTCTTATTTTTGCTACATGTTTTTACAAACCTAAATCTCATGCACCATGTCTTTCAGCAGAAATAAGCTGTAATTCATGAAAAAAGATGCTAAGGATTTCCCTTTACAAGAGAGCCTACTTCAAAAAAAAAGAAAAAAAATACTTACATTATTGCCCTCCAAGACAGTGAGTCTTCGTTAGCATTTTTCATCTGCAGATATCAGTATTTTACCACATCTCCTCTTCGACTCTGTTTTACAGAGCGAAAGATACGTCACAAAGAGGTGAACTGATTTGCTCAAGGTCATGCAGCAGATAGAGCCCGGGAACTGAATGCAGACTTCCTGACTTCTAATTCAGTCTCTTGCCTACAGAGACAACACAAGTAAAATTTTGATAGGATCAATTATACAATGTGTGTACTTTTGTTTCTCACATTTATCCTAAAGCCCTGTAATCTACAGGATAGTTAGCTAGATGTATATGGGAGGCAGGAGATGTATGGCTCTGTTTTTAAAAATGAGTACATAGTCCCAAATCTTAATTTGTCTAATTAGTTTAGTGATTCTTCTCTAATTAAAAAAAAAAAAAAATCTTATAATATTTCAGATTATGAGTTTGTTTTACTGTGAAAAAACATTCTTTTCTCCAAACTAGTCACTTCTTGGGAGCCATGTCACGAGAATTTTGGGGACAGTGGAACAAATTACCCTTTCCTTACTCTTTCAAGACTGGAGACTGTATTTCAAGCTGTTAATTACAGGCTCCTAGCTTAGTCGTCCTAACAGCTTCTCTTTTTTGACTGTTTTAGGGATTCTGATTCTAACAAAAACGGAAAAGAATGGTTTGAATTTTTATCCCCTTTGAGTTTGTCTGATCTGATATGATGGGGCACGTAAACCTGTACTGAATGATGTGAATATAGTCTTGAGTTTCTCCAGCTCAGGAAAAGTAACTGCGTCACTTCAAAACATGTGCTGCTACCCTGAGAATTTCATCTGATCTGCTATTTGCAAAGCTAGTTTTATCTTCCAGGTAGAAATGAGCCAACTGAGCAGTGATCAGTAATTGTTAGGCTGGTCATTGTGCAGGAGGCCAAGATACATTTTCCGAATCATTTTTATTGGCAAATACATGGACCCTGACTTCAGTTAAGTATTTCATCATCCACTTCCATAACAAGGCAGAGTTGTGCTTTAGCTGCAAAGAAAATACTGGCATATAGATTTAGCACTGTAACGTGACTTGGAAAATTAGAAGGTTCAAATCTTGACTCTGCCATGTCTTTATCTGTCATTTTAAATAAGATGGAATTCATCTAGACTAATTTCTGGACAGCTTTTAGATGTCTTCATAGCAATGGGAAGAAATAGGTACTTCCGCAGCACAATTCACTACATACGAAAGTATATTCTGAATAGGTTAGAGGAATTTCCTATTTCTCTCTACTGACTAGATAGGGAGTCTGTATAGCAGGGTGGGATGAGTTCTACCTCCGCTTTCTCTGCTTCATTTCCCCTTTTGTAAATTTGGACAGGGTTTCAGCCTGTTTTTTACAGTCTCCATGAAGATGTTCATTCAGTGTGGTGTTTAAAATCAACATCATGGACTTCTTATCTCCGATTAAATTTGTAACCACTAGTTATAAAACAAATCGTAAGTTATCACCAGTTAGGTTTACAACTAAAAACTAAATACTGAAAATTACTTCCTTGTGTGCAAGCGTAAAAATAAAAGTCAAAGTTGAAACATCTCTTCTGATAGTTGCTAACAGCAATAACATGGAACTCTCTTCCAAAATCTTTTTTTAGCTTGTATCAGCTGTGTTTGATATTTTTTTAAGTTGCAGTTGGAGAAAGCATGTGCAAGTTAAAATACATTCACTTGATTTATAATTTATTATCTACGAACGCTTGTTAAAGTAGATGTTGTCTTCTCAAAAGTTAGGTTTTTAACTTAAGATAATTTTTAATAAGTTATAATGCTTTTATTGTGTCCTATAAAGCAGCATTAACACTCAGTAGGAAAAAAACCCTGCCTGTCTTTGGTGAAACTTTTCCTTGTTTTCAGCTAGTGCAATTCATATATTATTGTTCAATAGTGGCATGCTTCTGTTCCCAGATGAAGGGATGCATAAAAGTTTTAAAGGAACAACCACCTGACACTGTGGAAGGACTTCTGAATGCTCTCAGGTATGTGTGGAATAATTGTTTGATTCAGCCTTAACAAATCCCTCTTATTTTTCTCCCAATCTCTTTATATTTAAGACTTCACCTTGATTTATTACGAAAATTGTCCTTTCAGGTTTGCCTTCATCACCTGGGGTTTTCTTAAGTAATACTAATTTCTTTCAATTCCATTTCACTTTGATAAGCAATGGCTATTAATATTGGAAGTCATAATGTCCTTTTTCAGAGATACTTAAGGTTCATGTTATCACCTAAAACTTAGCCATCTAAAAGGTAAACAGTACCTCAAAGGTAAACAATATATCTAAGCCAAGATTTGTTACATAAAATACCCCAGCAACTAGAACATTTTAGAAGCTAAGAGTAGAATTTCTGCTTCTCAAACCCTTGATACTTCCCTTCTCTCTTTCCCTGTTATTTGATAAGACTTTTTTTTTTTTTTAATTTTGCTAAATGATACAGCTTCAAGAAAACAGCAGCCTAAATCCCAACCCTGTAGCAAAGTGTTTAAGGTGTTGTCTTGGGAAGCAAGACACAATGGTCTGACACTTCTCTGAAGCTGAGAAAGGAGTCTTAGTACCAAGTTTTTCAGAGCTGTATTGAATTCTGTAGTTGTTGAATGCTTGGATAGAGTGAAAACTGCAGCCATAACCACCTCCATATTTGCTTATCATGTCTTTTGAATTAAAATTTATGTAGAGTTAAATCCTACAGGTATCAGGTGGGTTTTGAGTTTATGTGACGATTGATCTCCCTGCAAACATAAGCAGTGGAGAATGTTTGGGCTTAAATGGAAAAAAACACACTAAAGCTCTTCAATCCTTCCAAGATATTCCCAAAAGTGTAACTCAGCACCAAACAAACTCTGCTAGTTACAAAATCAAAAAAAATAGAAAACCCTCTATGTGATAGTACATTGTAAGATGTAAAGGTACAGGATGTTTAAGAAAGCTGCTTAAAATTAGGCTTATAGATTATACCAAAATTCAATCTAGATTCCTAAATCCTTTTAGTATTTACCCTATTTTTTATGTCTTTCCATGTTTTTTACTTCTTTTGAGGCTTTTAACTGAAAAAAAAAAGAGATAATTTCGACCCAAAATTATGACAATGTAATAGACGGATGGGAAACAGTATTTAGCCAGGATTTAGCCACAATTCTCCACCTAGTAACAGGGACTAATTTATTGCAAGGGGTATTTAGAGGATAAAGAGCACCAGACTATTAGCAGTTAAATGCCAGTGATCAGTGACGAGAGGAACATGTAAATTCCTCCTCTGTGTGATTGAACTGCACTGATTTCAAAAACAGACACTGAAGTTTTCAAACTTTTCTAATCCCTGTTCATTTTATAAAATATTGTTTTAACTTGTAATTTCTAGGTTCACTACAAAACACCTGAATGATGAATCTACTTCAAAACAAATTCGAGCTATGCTGCAGTAGTATCCTGAGACAAGTAGATGTTTGTATTGATCACAGAAGATGTGTATGTTTACATAATTTAATACAGTTTGATGTTAATACTTGTGTGTATTTACATAACCATTTTCTTCACATTGCTAAAATATATGAATCTGTTCATAACCTGACTGACTTTATATAGTGCAGCCTAAGTTTTTATGCTAGCCTTTCTCTTTTGACTTTTAAAATACTTTTTTACTTAGATACTTCAGCTACGACAGTTTATCTGTGCATTTTAATCCTTAAACACCTTCTCTATCAGAGGAGTAAGTAGTAGTGAAGACAAAATGGAAATCAAATAAACTGAAATGTCAAAGATACCATAGAAAAAGAACTTTAAAGAAGGAGAAAGTTAATATAAGAGAAAGTAAAATTCATTGGATATGTTTTAAGAACATGTGCAGTTTTTTACTCCGTTAGTTTTAGGATCTCATCAAACTCATATTAATAGGAGAATACCTGAATGTTCATCACTCTCATAAAATACATTGTCTTTCCTGTAATAAGTGAAGATCCACCTAATTTTAAGGATTATGTGCTGGCTGACATCCAAAAACGTATTGCAAAGAGGTTATTTTACCTCTGTTACTAAGTATAACCTGTACCTTTCAACCATTGAGGAAATGAACATCCTTTTCAGGTTCAGTATAAACAAACAGAAAATGTGTTTTAAGACCATTGCTAGATTTTGAAAATTCTGTATAATTTTATTAGATTTAGAAAGGAAAGGGAAAATACTAATGCTTTGACTTAACTAGAAAGGGTTTGTCAGTGTAAATATATCATGATGAACATTATCCCTCAGACAGCTCTACCCGGTAAGTAATTTTTTACTGTGATAAACTGGTATAAAGCAGAACACTCTTTTGTAGCAGCAAACTTCCCTAGTGTCAAATTGACCTCATCAGACTAGGGATGATATAAACAAGTTTTAAGAGCTGAGCTGTTCTTAGGCACTCCATCAAGTTCCTTGATAGTATTATTCATTAGATGATTCAGTCTCAACACAGAAATATATATCAGCTGACTGCTCTTCATTGGTTTTCAAGATGTGATTGATGCTTCAAGGAGTTGAGTTCCTTGCCGAGTTGTTTGTTCTTTCTAGTAATTTTTCCAGTCAATGGAATAGAAATACTTTGCCAAAAGCAGCAAAGTGCTCATGCTCTGTTACGTGTGTCCTCTGGGTGGTCTGCAGTTGCTGTACATATTCTTGCAGAGGTCACGTTCTGAAAATGTGTTCGATTTTGTGTACTTTGCTTGCATGTATGTGTGAAAACTCCAGTGCTTGTGCACAGATTCAGATTTGTATTTGCTTATTCCTCTGCATGTAAATCAGGGTTTGTGTGCTCTCACTGGATTTTTCATGCATATCACTTCTAAAAACATTACCTTAAGACTTTGAACGTGCATTTGGTCTGCTGAAACTCAGCTGCACTGTGACAAATTCAGTCGTTGAACTCAGTCCTTAAACAGTATTAATATCATGAGTTCTTTGGAGTAGAAATTGCCTTAGGGTTTATTTCTGAGCAGAACGACCACTATGAGGTTTCTCAAGCCTGATCAGAACCCATGTAACCAACGTTACATGTGTCGTGATTCTGGACAGCACTGGCACTCCAGCGTTCATGTCACACATCTGCAGTTGTAGCAGCAGATCGCTATGTTGTCAGGAACAGAATTAGAAATCACGGTAGTCTTTTTTTCTTTTTCTGGAAGCAATGATCACACTGCTTTTTCACAGTAGTAAATCCACTGTTTACAAACTCCATTTTTAATGGGGGGACACTTACAGATGTATCTTAGGGGAAATCCTGCTTTGTTCATAGTCACTTCCAGTTAGGTAAATCTAGGTGGATGACAGGTTATTCTGTTGAGCTTTGGTAACTGAAGTTAATACACGCTTCACCTGCGATTATTTGTCAAACAATGAAGTCTTATCTTTAAGTAGCCCAGAGGAAAGCTATTTGTCACTTGTATAATAAAAATGTAAACCTTAAAGCATTCCGTGAGTTGTCATGTGCTGTTTGCCGAAGTCACTGAATTTCTTTGCCTGCTATGATGTTTTTGTACAGAAGTTTGTTTGAAATAATAAAACGTTTGGTACAGTAAGCATTGGGACTGTCTGTATTTAGAGACAACATAAACAGGTTGAGAAGTATCTCATTTAAAGTTTTGGATCTGAGATATGGTAGGCTCACCTTTATGTATCCAGTTTATAGTTTATTTAAAAAGCATTTAAAATGTTTCACTTGTATGCCATAACAATATAACCTCACGTCACTTAAACAATTCCTGGGGTTTTCTGACGATTCTTGGTACTTGTCTGTCATCTTGATGAGGGGAAATTGTTGATACTGCTTTACAGAGTAGAGGGCATGATTCCCTTCTATGACTTTTATATCTTCACATTAGTCATCCTAGGCTATGGTGGACATCTCGGGTTGCATTTATAATCAATAAGGTCACCAGAGGAAGATTCATTTAATCTGAAGATAAGTGCAAATGAATTGCTTTAGGAAGAAGAGCTATATAGACTAATAGTCAAAGTTATTGATCTCCATTTTGTCAGTGTTTCTTCTTATTTTGGCTCATCATTGTGTAAGAACACGTTTGTAGTATGATAAATAGTTAAACCTCATAATGACAGCATTTCAAAATGTGCATAAATGAGTGTACTAGTTTGGGTCAGAACAGCCCTAAAAAAATGGCTTGTTGTGTGGTGGAAGAAAACATTATTTTAGGTGGTATGAATTTGAAAGACTAGAACTTGCTGCTGTAAACAAATGAATGGGTTTGAAACACAATTTATGACTTCTACGCTTTCTGCTGCTATTAAGTGGCTGTCACAAAGGATAGTTACTAAGATTATATTTACTGGTATGTGATAGACCACATCACTCAGATAAATTATCTGATGTTTTCCATGTCTACTAAAATTTACAAAGCAACAAAAAGTCTTCTCTGTCTTGCTTTCTGTGTTGTATTTCAGCTAAATTTAAACTGGAAGTAAGACGTAAGTAGTATATAAGATGACTTGCGTTCTTACATTTACTCTGAATTAAACAAAGTAGGACATAAATTCTTCATATGAAATGTTCCCTCTTCCCCCTTCCCCATTTACTTCTTGAGAAGTTTAATGGAATCAATCACAAAAACACAGTGCCAGTTAAGTGGATGCACATTTGGGAAATACTGCATCATTTCTTCATGCCACATCTGGTTTTGGCCAAAAGCAGCACAGATTCTTGTCTGTCCAATTCTCAGTCTGTCAAGGTCCCTCTGAATGGCAGCACAACCATCTGGTGTATCCACAACTCCTCCCAGTTGTGTATCATCTGCAAAATTCCTGTGGGTGCATTCTGTCCCACCCTCCAGGTCATTAATGAAGAAGTTAAACAGTATTGGTGCCAGTATCAACTACTGGGGTACGCCACTAGTGGCTGGCCTCTAGATGGATTTTGTGCTGTTAATCACAACCCCTTTGAGCCTGGCAGTTCAACCAGTTCTCAGTATACCTCACTGTCTGTTTATGTCATCCGTATTTCATCAGTTTGTCTATGAGGATGTTATGGGAGGGAGTGTCAAAAGCCTTGCTGAAGTCAAGATAAACAAGCCTTCAGTGACATCGGCCAGCTCTCTTAGCATTTGTGGTGCATCCAATCAGGTCCCATAGCCTTGTGTATGTCCAGTTTGTTTAAATCTTCCCTAACCTTCTCCGCCAGGAGTAAATCTTCCTTGCTCCAGACTTTCTCTCTGGTCTCAGGGGCCTAGGATTCCTGAAGGCAAATCCTACTGTTAAAGACTGAGGCAAAGAAGGCACTGAGTTCCTTGACCTTTTCTGTGTTCTTTGTCACCAGGTCCCATACCCCATTTAGCAGCAGGCACACATTTTCCAGAGCTTTCCTGTTGCTGCTGATACACCTGTAGAAACCCTTTTTATTGGCCTTCACATCCTTCCCCAGATTTAACTTCAGAAGGACTTTGGCTTTCCTAACCCCAACCGTGCATGCTCAGACAATGTCTTTATATTCTTCGTGGGCCTCTTGTCCCTGCTCCCACTTCCTGCATGCTGCCTCGTTATGTTTTAGTCAGGAGCTCTGTGTTCATCCATGCAGGCCTCCTGCCATCTTTGCTTGGTTTCATGCTTATCAGGAAGGACCGTTGTTGAGCTTGGAGGAGGTGATCCTTGAGAATAAACCAGCTCTCCTGGTCTCCTCTTCTCTCCAGAACTGTATCCCATGCAATTCTTTCAACCAGATCCCTGAACAGACCAAATTAAAATTCACAAATTAAATCTTTCCTGTAAATCATCTGGTGACTGTATAGTCAGGAATATGCTTTTAAAATTGCATGTGTTCTAGAACTATTGGAAGTGCATGACTCTATGAACATCAAAAGTCAAGAAATACAAAATCTTGCATATCCAAAAGTTTGTTAATAGTTGCAAATAGTTGGAAGAGGTGGCTTTTTGTTTTGTGGGGTTTTTTTTCTTTAAATTAGGACATGAATTACTATTCTCTTGCCTCAGATTAATTCTCTAATGCAAAATTGTGGAATCTATGAATTCACACAGTGAAGCAGATCAGGTAATGCAATGGAAGCCAGTAAGCTGAAAGAGTGACATGAATTTGATTCACCAATAAGAGAATAAAATCCATTTTGGTCAAAAAGCTGATATAGCAGATCGAGTATTTTAACTTAGTAGTCTGTAATGCTTCCTGCTACAGACTAATAAAGGTGAATTCCTGACTGCCACATAATCCAAATTCTGCAAACAGAGAATTCTCTTTCACACCGATTTGACACAAATATAACTCAATTGATTTCAATAGAGCTGTTTCTGATTGACACGGGTGTAAATGATACCCTTTGTCTATTCTCAGTCATGGCCTTTGACCTAAGTTGCTTATTACTGAGCAAATTGAGTCTTCTGCTAGTGCAGATCAATGATGTAACATGATAATCTTGCAGAGCTCTATTGCGCTTGACTGCTTTGAAATTAAACTAAAATGAACAGTGCAGTAGGTGTTCTAAAAAATCAGTAAGTATATAGCTAAAAAGTGGACCAGCCAAGTACTAATCCCTAGTTTAAGAGGAAGATAGATCATGATTTTTCAACAGATCTTAATTTGGGGTCCAGCTGGAATTAATATAACTCTCTTCTCTTGGATATCTGGGCTGTGAAAATTAAATATGTAGACTTGGTTATTAAGAACTTGACATACCTCTCGACATTTTAAAATTGCTAACAGAACTTAAAGGTTAGAATATTTGTATGTGGCTTGGATCAAAATTGCTATTACAGCTCATGATTGTTCTCATTCTGATTCTGCATTCACTTCAGTGAAATCCTAGGGTTTCAAGACATTTTCCATGGATTTTAGTGATGTGTCAAACAGCTACTCTCTTACTGCCTTAAAAATTGTGGTAGAGTGTGTCGATCTTCTCCAGACAACACAAAAGAAGTTGGAAGAGGACAGTGGAAGATGATCAACTTCAACTGGTTTAGATCTTTCATGCTTTGTCCTCTTTTCATTATGGGACTTGACATGGATGCAGTCACCGTGCAGTTCAGAAATTACTCTGTCCTGTGGGTTGTGTTACGTGGTAATGTCTGAAGGTCAGATCATGTTAGACAGGCAGGGAACTTCCGAAGGGCTTTGACCAGGAAAGGATTCTACCCAAAATGAAGAAACTTGTCTCTTTAACAGACACGGTTTTAGGATGCCATGGTAGGAGGAAGCTTAAGGGCTCTTACTAACCTTACCTCCTGCAGCAGCACAGCACTGGGCAGAGCCTCAGTTTCCGCTCCAGTTGCTATCTGAGGGCCCACCTCAGGCTGTAACCTCTGCTCTTTGATGCTTGGTTTTATCCTGTAATGTAAAGCAGCGTGTGAGGGAATGCGAGGTGGCTCACCTTAGCTCACCTGTATGCAGCCTCCATCTGCCTTCTGCTCTTGTAAGTCTTCCCAGTGAATTCAGACAGATGGGTACTGAACCTCACTTTGGTAACATTTCTGAGAAAGTTATTGAAAAAAGTGATCTTATACTGGTTTTTCAACAGTATTAATATTTGACAATTTCAGATATATTTCTAAACTGAATGCTGTGGTTCTATATTATTTTAATTTTTTTCCGCTAGAATTTTCTACACAGTTCCTGTTTGTGTCTTTATAAACTCATGATAAAGAAATGTCTGACAGTGAAATATGACAGTTCCATGATCTTTTGTGTTTGATTTACTTTAGGGTGGCTGGGGAAAAAAAAAGTTAAAATCCATTTAACGTCTGTCTTTTTTTTTTTTGTATTGCACACAGGGCTGTGATTAATTATAGGCACTTAAACTATTAAACTCAGACTTAAATATCATGCAGCATCAGAGCTCAAAGGCTCTTTAATAAAAACCTTCCCTAACAAGATTCCTTACAGTGGACTTGAATTAGGATTCTTAGGTGAACTTCACTGAACAGGTATACGTGGTCCTACTTACTGAGATACTGAATATATCAATATAAGACTGAACCAGGTATTACATCTATGAAAATTTTTAATTTGGAGAAAGAAAAGTTGTGTTATCTAGCCAACCTAATTAAAGGATTTTGTGGCGATTTTTGTTATGTGTTTCAGATGAAATGTACATATTTGTTCTTCAGATTAATTTTGGATTACTCATACTCAGGTGTACATTCATAATAATATGTATGATATTTATACAACTAAAAGATTATTTGTAACCACTGACTTAGCCAATTCTTTGCAGCTGTGTATTAAAACTACAGGGTGAATGCCACATTTGTTTTATACAGCCTGTCAAAGTGACATTTGCTTTATTAAATTTGGAAGCTTAAAAAGCTAATGAAGATTTCTTTTGTTCAGCAGTTTCACATTCACATTGAGACTCACTATTCTGATTATATGTTGTACAACTGCAATTACTTTGAGATATGCAAATAAGGCCCTTTTTTTTTTTCTTTATTTTTGTCATTCGTTATATAATTGGCCAGATTTTTAAATAATAGAATCCAGTGTAGGTTAAATGAAGTCAGCAAAAGTACTCAAACACATGCTATCTGAAAATTAGTTTAAATTATTTTGCTGAAAAAGACTACTTCTGAGACAAGATTATTTTTCAAACAAGTATCAGTAGTCCTCCTTATTATATGTATTTTCCAAATAGAAACTGGGGTACTGTTACAGATACTACCCGAGTATGCAAGTAGTTTGAATCAAGAGGCACGGTGTAACCAAGCTGAGAAAAGACAGAACAATTTTGGTAGAGTTTGACACAGGTGCCAAAGCCACTGATCACTGTTCGTGTTGGAAAGTTTGAGATTCCTCAGTTCTTTCAGACTTCTGAAATCTAAAAAAAAAAAAAAAAAAAGTCTGTCCTTTCTGCCCCCAAGAACAATTTGAAATGCCATACTTAATAAAATTCAGGCAAATAAAGACAACAAGCAAACATTTGTGGGTTTTAGCTCTGAGAGGTACAGGCTTCAATTTAATTCAGATTATTTTCATGCCAAGTAGTAGTGGGGCCATTTCTGTGTAAAACAAAAGGCCCATGAAATAGCAGGGTTTTGGCCTCGTGGAAAGTCAGTCTGGGATTTGATGTGTATTTGCAGAGTTCGTTTCTCCTGGGGTGTTCATTCAATTGTATCACAATTGTATTAGAAACTTCTGCTGGAAGAATTCTGAGACATCTTTTATTGACTTCATGGGTCAAGAAGCATAAAAATGAAAGATAGTATTCTAGACTTCACATTGACCGGTCATTTACCTCCCTGATCTTGAAAGCAGAATGAAAATAATTCATAGTCAGAGTACTGGCATCAGAGCTGCTAAAAGGACATCCTCTCACCTTCTTTTTAATGGCGTTATTTTAAATTTTTTTTTATCATCTCTTCAAAATTAGAAAATACATTTTTGCTTCCATTTGAAGCAGATGAATTCTTCCACAGCTTTGTTCATCTTGAACTGATATGCTGTTTGAAGCATAGACTTTTGAGTCCTGCCTGCCACAGACTTCTTGAAAATACAGGTGGCAGGTGTTATAACCTTACTTTTCATTTGGCATTTCAAGGGACACCACCTGCAACAGCCACGGGCTTTGCCTGAGGTAGCAAATTATGTCCTCCTATGTGCAGTCATCCAAAGACTACGGAAAGACAGACCACTGAAGACCCCCATTCTTTCTTCAACTCCTATGTTAGCGTGGACTGAATCACCCCCAGAAACGCCTCTGTCTCTCCACTGTGGACTGTGGACTATTACTATTATTATATGGATTATTACCTTGGATGAAATGCCAACTCTTACACTGATCCTCAGGAGAGGCAACTGTGCATCTAAGTGTCCCCAGTATCTGAAAGTTGGTTTAGTTTTGTGGTGGTTTTTTTTGCTTTGAGCAGTGTCTACTGCTATCCTGTGCTGGGATTTCTGCAACAGCAAAAGAGAGGCAACAGAAGCAGCAACATAAAATAAATGACTTGGGGTTCATTCTCATTTAGTTTATCTATGAGGATCTGATTCAAAGCCTGTTCAAGACATTAGCCTTCAAATTGCCAAGCTGAAAACAAACCAAAAATAACCCCAAACAAAACCTTCATTCTTACAAGTTGTAACTTTTTCTTCATGTGCGCTAATAAATCATCTTTTCTGTCTAGTAGCACTCAGCTACCTGACAGCATCACCAGCGATGCTAATTTCCACAACAGGGTTCAGCA
>NW_008824143.1:1137327-1149683 GCF_000699105.1 Pygoscelis adeliae
GAACTCCTTTTGACTCTCTCTGGTCTCCTCCATCTGTGTCCACTTTGAATAAACGTTCTCTAAATACCACGTTTTAAGACATGTTACCTTACATTTGCCAAAAATTTGCATTTCATGCTCTGGCACAGTAGTGGAGTTACCCAAAATTTCTTTAGTAACGTCTGGGTATGAATCTGCAAACTCATTGTACATTGTAATTACAAGAATCTTCACAGTTACCTTTTATTACCATAAATAACTGTTCAGTTGCAAATATTCAATAGATACTCAAAGAAAACATTTACATCAGCAACAGTATGCAACAACTAATAAAATCACAGAGCTGTTTTATCACATACATTCTAAAAAAGTCTCTACTTTCAAAACTGCAGCATTTACTAAAATAAAATCTAAGAATAAATAAACCCTAAATAATATATATCTATATTATCATATCCTGGGGGTTTGCTTGCATTTTAAAATAAATGTCTCCACCATTTTACACCCATTAATGTTTTTTCTTTGAGATACGAGGAGTGTTTGCTGATAGGGTGTGTGTATTCTAGAGCACACAAAGGAAAGATCTGCTCCTGAAACCACTCCAAAAATTTTGCTCATCCAAACAAAGAATAATAAACATTCACCTCAGCTGGAGATCTCAGCATCAGAACAAACCACTGTTCAAAAACAGCTTTCAAAGACGTTGATATTGTGCATTTGAACCCATTGAAGAAAATTACAACCTATTGATGGGCAAACAACTAACAAAAGAATTCAAATTTAAGTTGAGCTCCAACTTGAACTGCATTCAGTAGAAAGACTGCATGAATCTTCGCTGACGTGGGATCAGGTTTAAACTGACTTTTAATGATTACCTTTATTTTGAAGACAGATCAAAAGCAAGTAAAATTATAGCTTTTTCTCATTTAAAGTTTATTGCAATGATATGAGTGAGGATTTTTCCAAGTAAAGTTGAGGGACTGGGTCATTTACCAAGATTGAATTTGCTTTCACGGTTTGTACTTTTCCCTGAGTTCGACTTGGTTACTATAAACTGTTTTGACCTGCAAACATTCTCAATACCATGGGCAAAAAAAGTCTCTGCCAGCATAACCCTATTAATGTAGGTGTCCTAAACATAAAAAATAGCTTTTTATCACAGATATGGCAGAAGTCAGTAATGTGCTATTTATACATCACCAAATGCAAGACAGCATAGGGAAGGACAGAATTTGGCCCTTAGTTTAATCTTGTTAGGCATTTTGATTTTTCTTGGTTTTCATTGCAAGGCAGATTTCTCCTTTATTACTAGTGCTACTCTGGTAACTTTTTTTCCCTGTACTTACATTTCATAGCATTTTTTTTTACTTCTAGTCAGATCTGCTTTTGTCTTACAGGGAAAGAAAATAAAAAGGCCAGTCTGTTATCTCACATTTCAGTTAAGTCTAACATATATTTGCTTAGGGGTAAAAAAGGTTGAAGAAAAAAGGGAAATGTCAAAAATGAATAATAAATGGCGTATAAACAGAAGCAGATTTTCTGTGATATGTTACCCCTGATAAACTTGATAATGTTTCCCAAATGTGTTGCCTTGGTTCAGATCCAAATCTACTGGTCAGGTTTTATGTGCTATTTTTAATTTTACTGCTTAAAAAACTTTACATCATCTTGTAGGAATTCCCTCCTACTGCATAGCTGTATCTAGTTATTTGTAGGTTAAAATTCATCTTAATATAGATTCATATAAAACATGTGTTACCACAGAGGCAGCAATAAGACAGATCTGGGTGGGTAAAACAAGCTGGATTTGCAAGGAAACTCTTTTTTCTTTTTAATGAAATATGTTTTCCTTTGAGGTCACTCTGCTGTTTGATATTGTAGACTCCAAGGTCTTTCCATTCAGTAAACTTTCCTTGCCCTTTAAACAGTGAAATCGGAACGTGAGAGGCGAATACAAACAACTAGGGACAGGAGGACCTGGAAATGTTTAGGATCCACAAAAAGCCTCTGGAACTAGGCATTGAAGTCAAGAGGTATTGCAAAGCAATTCAGCTCCTCGGAATACTTAAAAACAGAAATTGTCTTTTATAGGTACTGCTGCACTGACTTAGTGGAGTTACTCTACTCTAGATTGATATTAGTGGAGATATTTGCAGAGAAAGAATCTTTCTCAGCATAAAATATTAAAGATATGGAAGCATTAAAATGGACTGAAAAAGAAAGGAATGATGCTTCCAATGGCATATAGCACTGACAACACTGATACGAGAAAACACAACCCTAGTAATGGAAAAGCTTTGCAGTGTTACTTGCTGATCAGTCTGTTAGCTAGTGTTTTTTCACCATTATCCCATAGCAAGTAGCAGATATGCTGCAAGTAATATCCTTAAATATCGAGTTCATGCTTCAGTGCCCCAGCCTTAGCTAAATTCAATATTTTGGAGTAGGTTGGGCCTGATGAACTTCATCATAAGGTATTTGATGAACTGGCTTAGCACAGGCTGTAGTTATACTTGGTTATATGGTTACTTCTAAAGGGGAGGTGAGATAAGTGCCTGCCCTTAAAAAGCAGGAAGAGGCATGAAAATAAGAGGCCAGTTAGGTAACGGGCCATGTCAGACCATGTCAAAGCAGTATAGTTTCCTTAAGAGAGAGGAAGAAGTAGCAGAGGAGAAGCAGCAATATCAAGTCATTTCCCTCTGAGGCTTTTGATACTACCCCACACTGATTGCCTGTAAGTAGCTAAAGAA
Source organism: Pygoscelis adeliae (assembly GCF_000699105.1). Classification (NCBI taxonomy): domain Eukaryota; kingdom Metazoa; phylum Chordata; class Aves; order Sphenisciformes; family Spheniscidae; genus Pygoscelis; species Pygoscelis adeliae. The sequence goes on from NW_008824143.1 coordinate 1,140,057, forward strand.
ACGTGGTCTAGATAAATCTGTTGCAGGGTGAATAAAAGCTCTTTCTTGAACGCAGACACTTCAGCTGTACAACTGTATAGGGCCAGGGCACGGGTGTGAGCGCCGAGAGTCTCTTGGTACCTGGCATGCTTCAGTCCCCCCTCATACACCTGAGAATGTCCACCTACAGCTCGAGGCTTTGCTCCATCAGTTGTGACATGCTGTTTTGGAGGCAGAGAAGGAATAAGGGTATGGTTGTAGCCAGATCATGCCAGTCACGCCACCGGCCAGAGACTAGACCTGTTCAATTTATAAATAGCGATGTAGCCTTTTTATGTAGGTAGGCACTTTGAATCTTACTCCAGATAACTGTGGTTCAAGAAGACAGAGATGTTGGGTGGGGAAAAAAAATGGTTCATCAGACATTTGTTTTGTATTACATTATACCTTTTGTGTAGTTATTCCTTTAAACAAGCACTAAAGTATGTTCATTTGTGTTAAGGAAAATGTTGAATTTTATTAAGTGGTATTATATAAAACCGTAGCCAGCTGATGAAATACAAACTCTGCCATGCAGTCTAAAATATGAGGGACTTCCATGTCATCTCTCATCCCCTGCTGAAACACCATAATTGATTTCAAATTAAGAATTTATCCTGATTGAAGTTTGTGAACATTAAAGCGAAATACTAACATTCTAACAATAATATTTTTAAAACATCAATGGAAATTAATGGGTAAGATATCCTCGCGCTGGCTCTCACTAGGAAAGCCACCTTTTTGCCTTTGTTTACCAGTTCATATAACAGGTAATTATGCAAGGCTAGATCATTTAATCAGTGAGTTAACAGGGCTTGCATGAGTACACTGGAGTCAGAGATTACATTTGTTTTTCCTCCTTATTTGAGTGCCCTTTAACTATAAGAGTGGTTTGCTAAAGCCATGAATTCTAATTAATATAATCTGAAAAAGGTAAAGTGTAGCATAATTGAATATGGGTAGAATGTTACTCTCGCTCTCTTATTTCTGCTGTATAATTATTATCTGCAGATAGTCAAAATAAGTAAGAAAAGAACAAAAGAAAACCTAACAGTTATAATGATGGATTTAATAACCACGGGTGCCAAAAAACAGCTGAATTTTGCAACCGTTCTTTATCTCAGTTCCATCACTCCTTGATCTCACCCGGGGAAGAAAAGACCCTTCTCTCTTTCCAGCATAAGCTGTTGAGGACAATGTTTTGGAAGCAAACTTAAATCCAGTATTACATGTTTTGTGTTTTCTTTGGGTTTTTTTTTTAATATGCCTTGTCCTGGTTTCGGCAGGGGTAGATTTGATTTCCTTCCTAGTAGCTGGTACAGTGCTGTGTTTTGGATTTAGGGTGAGAACAATGTCAATAACACACCGATGTTTTAGTTGTTGCTAGGTAGCGCTTACACTAGTCAAGGACTCTTCAGCTTCCCATGCTCTACCGACTGAGAAGGCTGGAGGTGCACAAGAAGCTGGGAGGGGGCACAGCCAGGACAGCTGACCCCAACTGGCCAAAGGGACATTCCATACCATGGGACGTCATGCTCAGCATATAAAGCTGGGGGAAGGAGAAGGAAGGGGAGGGGGATGTTCAGAGTGATGGCATTTGTCTTCCCAAGGAACCGTTACGCGTGATGGAGCCCTGCTTTCCTGGAGATGGCTGAACACCTGCCTGCCGATGGGAAGTGTGAATGAATTCCTTGTTTTGCTTTGCTTGCGTGCGCGGCTTTTGCTTTACCTATTAAACTGTCTTTATCTCAACTCACAAGTTTTCTCACTTTTCCCCTTCCGATTCTCTCCCCCATCCCACTGGGAGGGAGTGAGCGAGCGGCTGCGTGGGGCTTAGTTGCCGGCTGAGGTTTAACCACGACATGCCTGTAGAGTAAAACCAGAGGTGTGTGTTACTGCTGACATAGGCTAAATGCTGAGCCATGGACCTCCCCACCCCGTGGTTCACTTTGCTGCCAGAAGCCGAGGGTCTCAGGATCTGTTCAGAGAAGCTCCTGGTCCCTGGCCGGGCCTGATGTAACTGCGTTCCCGCGGACTGCAGGCTGGTTTAAGAGAGAGAGACTGTGTGTGCTGAGAGGTGGGAGTCCAAGCTCTGCTACATTCTGCAAAGACGCCAAAGAAGGAAGCAGGACACAGCAGCAGTAAGAATACAAAGAGAAAAATGGGCTGTGTATAGGACTGGGGGGAAAATAAGGCAGCAAAACCACAAAAAGCCCTCTGAGTGAGTTGGAAGAGGGAACAATACAGCTTTATACAAACCATGATCCATGGAGAATGATGTGTGTGCAGCTCAGAAAAAGGGTTTCCTCACTCAGATGCCTATGTAAACATGGCTTAGAAGCCCGAGTCTCTTCTTTTGCATATTGTTTATATTCTAGTGTAACTCCATTAGTTTAAATGACATCAGAAGGTAATTCTTAAAAAAAAAAAAAAAAAAGGCTTTCCTTTAATCTAAATGCTAGGAAAAGAAATTATTATCCTGGTAAAACCCTAAGAAAAGAAATCTCACGTTAGCTATACATAATATTGTTCCATTCATAGTGGGAAGGTAATGAGGGCAATATAGGAAACTATATAGGCCTTGTACCCTGTTGAAGTATAGAAGGGCACAGGTACATCTTTGGGTGCCCGTCTATAAAAGCAAATTAATATAAAGCCTAAATAAAAGAGAGAATGATACCTAGAGAAGGCAGCTGAGATCTCTGGTGAGCTGAACCCTTCCACAAAGTTTCCACCCCAGTAAGGACTATTTGAAGACTGAGGAAAGACCTCAGTGTTGGGTTTAACTGTGGATATACAACATGAGAGACATGAAGCCTTTAACCATATTATCTAGGTTGCAATTTTCACTTGTGAGAGCAGATTTTTTGTTTGTTTTGTCTCCTTCCTTGTTTGAAAAGGCAGAAACTGGAGGCTGTAGGTGAAATGATTGTAGGACACACGGATTACTACGGATATTACCTGCAGTAAACATTGCCAGCAGGTTGAGTATTGGCTCACCAACTTGTAGAACTGCCTTCTCTCTGGGTTGCCCTAATACTTAATCATAACCAAACTGGAAAGGCAACCCAAAATTTGCATAGGTAGCACAAAGGCACAGGATCAAGACGGTGCACTCAGAAGTCAGCGTGGAAATAAAATAAACTTCAAATGGAGAACTGCAATCTTGTAATCCACCTACAATGGCCATTTATATTACTTAAGTACAGTACCTTGCTCCTATTTAATCCTGTTTTCGGTGACTTTCCCATTTGTCAAGATTATTTTGAACTCTTATTTCTGGCCTTCAGTGTATTATTGGGGTTCAATTGCAGGGTCCCTTTACAATGTCTGTGGCTGAAAAGGGCATCTCCCCCACCTGCCCCCAGCTCTATTCATGCATTCCCACCCTATTCCTTGTTCTGAGCCAGGTGTCATGTCACTTTGCAGTCTACAACATGCAGTTGAAAACTAATTCTTTTGGGGGGTTTTGGTCAGATTAGTTCCAACCACTACGTGAATGATTGTGTTTGAGGAAAAGAGTGGCCTGAAGAAAATGGGACCATTTTTCAGTAGCAAGCTGTACCTGAGTCTTTTTGTTTCACTCTCAGTCCTTCCCACATTGGTATTATCTACAAATGTAGTGAAGGTATTATCTAGCCCATTGTCCTTGACTTTTATAAGTATATTGAAGAACACTGGGCATTAAGACAGGCCTTCGCAAATCTCCTTTTGATACATACCTTCCTTCTCGCAATGAACTACTGATGACTCTAAGTATGTTTTTCCTGTATAAGGTTCATTTAAGTGAATTATTTTGAATTAACCTGGATTTTTTTTTTTTTTTTCATTTTTATAGACAGGTTTGTCTATACAACCATGTTCATCCTAAATTGGTAGTCTGTGACACCTCTACTAGATGAATGGATTTTAAATAAATACTTCCCCTTGAACATCCAGATGTTAGACTAGAGAGGTAATTCTTAATCCTTCACTCCTGACATGGACAAGTATAGGACATGCAGTTTTAGAATGTCCATGGACAGGAGTTTTATAGATGCAGAGATTTTAAATCAAGAAATTCTCTGTACCAAATAAGAGGAAAATATTCCTTCATCAGTCTTCAAGGATGCTGTGTCTAATTTTTAGGAACTTTTTCTTCACATCGTATCAAACCATCTCCTGAATTGGCAGAAACCAGAATCGCTCTATTTAATGAGCAACTCTAATTTATCCAAGTAGAGAATGCGGCCTTACGAAGCACTGCATTCTGAGGCAAAATACTGGCTATTTACACTTGAACCCTGTTTAACTACATTGTCTGTCGAAAAATAGGCTCCTATTTTTGATGTTCAGTTATAAAACTAAAAAAAAAAAGGCAAAAACAGTAGAAGACAGGGAAGATTTCAGTGTGAGCTGAGGATGAAAGGCAATTTTTACCTAACAGAGAAGCCACAGCACCTACAGAACTGCCAACACTAGAAGCAATGATGACTGGGACCCCTGGGCATCAGCAGCATCTTCATCAGTGCCAGGAAAGCAAAGCAATTTGCAAATTATGCAGAATCTGCAGGATGGGTTTTAGTTGTACTAGTTTTGTGCAAAGCGTGGAGGATTTTAGATGTGTTTGTCTCTGAGGACAAGTGTTAGTTGCTGCAGACTTAAGGCGTGCTCGCACACTCTGTGGTCTGATCTTCAGAGTAAGAATGGTAAAGTAAGGGATGGGTACACTGCACCGAGTTCGCAAACAGGAATATCATTTCATCATCATGTCCTATTCCACCAGTCCTTGCCAGGGTGTACAACAAATTCAGGAAGTTTTGTCATTCCCGTGAAAAAGAGCTTTAGTAGCACGATAGTGCCACTCTTCTGAAGAGAGAGGATTTATCTGGCTCTGATGGATTTTTTTATTCAATTCTCAAATGAAAAACATTAGAGAAAACAAAAAAAAGCAGGAAGTGGATGAGACAGATGTGCAACTTCACTACAAGAAAGCAAGGCTTTTACCTGAGGAGTCCCTGGTTTTGGAGGGAAGAGATCTTACGTGTATGGATGTGAGCCAAGCTATGATCTTTGGCTGGCATGTTTTATTTTCAAGCATAGCCATAGCCTGAGGTCATCAGACACATATTTCCCACTTCCTTAATATCCAATCTGCAGGTAAGTTGAGGAAATGTGAGTTGCATTTACCACCTCTTCTCTTGCAAATGAGACGTGCGTGTGGTGGGGGCTGGATGGTTGTGGCTTTTTTGCAAACACAATAGCCCGTGGCTGGATCTAAGATGAGGGCGAGTGACATGGCAGAGTTTGGATCCATATACAGCAAGTCCCATGGTAATGATTAAGCAATGTATTTGGGTGTGTCTGCATTATTTTTTTAATTTAGATCAGGGGAATGGAGTTTTTGAAGCAACTCTCTCGCCCATGTGGTGGAGCTGTCTTGGAGCACACGAAGCAACTCCTCTCCCCTGATACTAAACCAGGAGGTGTGCTCCAGGAGTTCACTTCACAGCTCTAATGAACGTTCAGTCCACAACACCAGAACAGATCTGGACTTAGGTAAAACCTCCAAAATATGTATACAGCGGGCATCATGTCCTCAGCACCAAGAGTTTTGCTCTACAGATCCATTTCTCTTGGGCCACACAACTTCTTAAATTTTACATAACCCAAGGATGACCAGTTAACATTTTTTGACTTCATGCTTTGGCTGTTTAGTACAGACATTGTAACTAGGAAAGGGCCAAATTCATTGTTATTTAATGCTAGGCAGAGCTTTAGTATACACTTCTTTATTGCAATGCTATTTACCACAATCAGCAGGACATGGTGATAAAAGGCTCAGCATCTTCCCTGATTTCCCAGCAATCATAGGAAGATGTAACTTGCATCAATATTCACCTTAAGAAAACATTTGTGTCAAGCTGACCAGAGCTGCAGCATCTCAAACAGGAACCAGCAAAAAAAAAAAGCCTCCCAGAAAACTAAACCAAAAACTAGCAAGGACCACCTTCCCTCCAACCAACTGAACTCCTGCCTGCAAGTCTCAGTTAGTAAAGCACACTGATGTGCAGCATCTTCCTTAAAAAATAATTTGAGAAAAATAATCTTCCCTTTTAAAACCCTACTGTTCCAGTGTTGCATAATAAAACATAATCCAGAAGTCCCTTAATTCATAGAAAACCGAACCAAATTTTTGTGTTGAGAGGTGCTTCCATTGCAGGCAATTTCACCTATATAAGTGAGTTGGGATTTGGGATCCAGTTTGGGATGATCATCCCAAGGTGCCAAGAGTAACTGGATGAAAGAAAATTCTCTCTCCACTTCTTCCCGTGTTCATTTTCTTGTTCCTAGCAGTTACTTGTAATAATTTGCAAACATGGGAGCCTGATAGGGTGAAACAATTGAGAAGTTTTTTGCTGTCAGCAGCAACCTGAACTAATTCTGCTTTATTAGCATTATGCAGGATAATTTCTTGCAGAACTGTGAAGGCTTTCTTGGGAATATTTCTGACAAAACCTGCTGGAAATTGGTTTCATCATGAGATAAAGATGTTTTCCAAATTCTGTTCTGGATCTTCTCTGTCAGAAATATTTAACAGAGAATTATAATCTCATTAGGCAACCTCAGTAATCCAAAATTAATATATGTGTATAAGAAATTGCTCATAGGAATGTTTTTCATTAGTAAGAACAACAGGGAACAAGTGAGTTAAAGTTTCAACACACAGACAGGGACTGTGTATGGAAAGATCAGGTACTGTAATTTATGGAAACATATTATCAGGGCAATTTAAAATAAATATTGTGACACAGCTAACTTTTATCAGTGCAGATAGCTGAACATTAATGGCATGTTGTTATATAATACGGTAGTGTTCCTCGGAAAATGGGATAAATGTTGCACAATTCCCCTATGTGAATAGTTTCATTAAAATAATCAGAAACACATGTATGACAAAGCAAGCAGGTTTTTAATTTTAATTTAAGGTTTTGACTATGCCCAGCAGTGCCTCTCTGAGTCATAGTGAAGAGAGGTATTCCCAAGATTTCTGTTCAGCTTTATTCACTCATCCAAGCCAAATTCTCTGGACTGAATCCAGCAGCTTTACACAAATGGAAGTTCCGCCTGCTAGAAATGTCAAGATCACCTGTGATTTCAAAGCAAAACTTATGTGCTTGCAAACAATTGTGCTCCACCACCCCTACAGCCTTATTAAAGCTGGTCTCAGGAATGCAGAAATCACAGCACCAGAAAATGAACAAGTTGAAAGGGGGTGCGGGAAGGATCCTGTAAGGTAACAGTTAGAGTTAACCTGGGTCTCAAAACAACCCCTATTCGCTAGTCGCAGTAAAATACAAAATGTTTAAAACATTTATTGATTAGATTAGAACTACTTCTGCTTTCTGCAAAGTATCACAGAAAAATTTTCATAAATACCACCAGTTCATGCCTTAAACTGAGCAGAAGAGAGTGTTTGCATCAACCAATTTCATCTAACAGCATGGTGGAAATGTCAGCAATGGTTTGAGAATGGGCAAAAATCTTACTGGCAATCTCAAGTCATCTATGGCAAGTTATAAAAATAAAGGAATTGTTTTTTGTTTTGTTTTGTTTTTTAGATAAATCCATATGCCTTGCAGCTGGATTATTCAATGAGAAGGGTAACATTTGGTATGCAATGCCAACCAGCGCTTTAATTTTTTTAAGGTCTCTCTAACATTGCATCAAATCCAAATTTTTGTAATTTAAAATAGTAGCATCACTGCCTAAAATGGCTTTAATGCACTGCTTTTTAAATGACCTGTTTATGTGCTGAGAAAATCTAAATAAAATCTGTTCATCAGCAATACGAAGTGCTTCATGAAATTAGTAAGAACAGGTCTGTGTGTGTTGTGAGGTCAGGAAATTGCCAGTCTTAAGAAGCAAAACAATCTGAAAGCTGATAATCAGGTTTACCTTTTTACCTTTAAAAGCCACAGCAGTTCACCTCAACTTTCTATCTTGTTGCTTTTCCAGTCCATCTAGCTATCATTTATATTAATGCTTTCTTGTTCAGCCTCATAGTATTATTATTCAGCTTAATGGCATGCATTCTTCATTGCTCACCTGAAGTCTGAATTTATAAAGCTGTCAGCTGTGTAACACTGTGGACTCAAAGGCCTCTATATTCATCAGTTTTGCTGTGTTTCGCTGAAGTATTAGTTTTTGTGTATTGACTAGTAACATAGGGACTACTGGGCACATCAATCAAGGTCTACCAGGAGCAAACTCAGATGGTTTCTCATTGCTTCCCCAAGCTTCTTTTTATGGCTCTGAATCACCATCTACAGGTGCAATGACGCCACCGTATGTGCACATCAAAGACAAACATTTAGTCCTCTCTGTGATTTATCCCTGAAGCACAACCCCCCCCCCCCCCCACACCCCCCCCCAAATTACCTATGCTCAGTAACTGCGTTTGCAGGGAAAGCACACCCTTATGCTGATGCATAAAAAAGGCCATGGATGTGATATTTCTATACCTGGCTTAACGATGACAGATATAAATATTCTAAATTCTGTACACATAATACTCCATTAAATTCAGTTCTTTTTAAAGATCCCTCATTCTTCATTCAGTTCTTACCCCCTCCCAAGCCCAATTAATTACACTATTATCTCTTCTATAATATTTGTACTTAATCCTTCATGATCCTTCTTGTCTCATTATCTGAAATATAATCGAAAGTGAGTGAAAAAAATCCAGCTTAAACTGCAGGGAATTTCCTGCTTTCTAATCAGAGATCTTCTTTTAGCTTACAAAGTGGCACTACTGCTGTGCTACCAGAAGTTTTAAAGCTTTTTTTCCTTCGTTAGTAAGTATGTGTTTGAAGCACATATCCAAGAGGACTTTAGATACTTTAGAGCATCTTAGCCTTTAGACAATTTTGAGGGAAGTGATTGAATAAGAGAGTTAAATGTTTGTATCACTGGAGAGCTAAACAAGCTTCTGTAAAGGTGCTTAACAGATAGTTCCTCATATAGAAGCAACTAGACCGAAAAGTCTTGACCTGCCAAGCAGGTTAGATGATAGTTTTTATCTTTTTGGACAAGCACCACATGCACAGGCTAAAATCCTCCTGGGCCGAGACGTGTGAAGGGCTGAATTCAGCTGCCCAGTGAAGGATGGAGCAGGAGGAATCCACCTCTTGTGCTCCGGTTCCTCTCTAAACGTCTCCCTCGGGGAACCTTGAGGGATATATTCCGTAACATCTGTGCCGTGGTCACATCCGATGGCAATTATGACCACAAAGCACAGAGTACCTAAAGTGACAGAGGACTGAACAGGGCGTTCAGTGCCTTAGGTGGCTAAAAGCGTGACGGGGGTGATGGCAGCCGACACCCAGCAACACGGATCGGGGAAAGGTCCGCAGGCGCGGGTGCCCTCGCCACACCCACCCAGAGCAGTGCGATAGCCAGGCAGCACTGTCACACCCACGCAGCAGCGCCACGCACGCACAGCAGCAACGTGGTAAGCAGCAGTGCAATACGCACGCAGCGGTGCAACACCCACACAGCAGGGCCACCCACGCACCAGCACCCACCGCCTGCCCGCTCCCCGCCCGGCCGCGTCACGGCTCAGGCTGC
>NW_008824143.1:1150019-1159153 GCF_000699105.1 Pygoscelis adeliae
CGCGGCGGTTTCTGCTCATCCATCACCTGTCAGGGCCGTGCTCCAGCAGCCAGGAGATGAAAGAGCCCAGCTTTGTCTATTGTCTCTCTCGCCGGTCACTCTGGAACCGTTCCCGCGCCGGAGCCTTGATGTTAATCCCAGTGAACCGGGGGGGCTGTCAGGCCAACGCGCCGGCAATTTAGTAAAAAATCATTTTGGGGTAGACGCTCCGCTGAGTTATCATCCCTATCGTGTTGCTCCGTGTCTTTGCAAGCCGCGCTAATCTTTTTCCCATCAGCGACGGGGCTCCGGGGACTCGCTCGCAAGCGCCCGCAGCCCTCCACCCCCCTGTGGGATCGTTGAAATTATGGACTGTGAAAAGCTACACAGAACTTCCTGCAAGGTTAAGAGGGGGCAGCTTTTAAGTCTCTAAACCTACAGCAAATGGTCCCTCTCTGAGCAGGCATAGCTGAGAAATGAATGTCATGTCCTCACTACATGACCCATGTCGTTTCCCTCTTTACATTTCTTATTTTCCTCTTTACATTTACAACTCTTACTAAACACTTTTATCATGCTTACTTAAAAAAAGAAAAACCCACTCTGCCTCACAGCATCTTTTTTTCCTAGGGCATGCAATTTCCCTCCTTACCTGACGTTTAACACTAAAAGCTTGGCAACTTTATCTTTATCTTGCGGATCTTAATTAAAAAATAGAAATAATCTCTCAACCTTGGCGAATCAAAGCTCAGTGTTATGGAGAAGCTGTGGTTGCATAAATGCTAACCTCTGTCTTGGTAACCAGTTTACGGCTTTTTCTTGTCTCTTAACTTCTTAGCAGATGAAGACATTTACCATAGCTACATTACAGATAAATACCAATATGCCAGATTTTTGTTACCTGTCAAGCAGATAATAAACTTGAAAAATTATCTTTTTGGCATATACTAGTAAAGTATCAGGAGTTGTATCTGAACACTGAAGTTCAATTAGACCTGAGTCTGTCAGAGGCATCTTTGATTCTGCAGGAACATCTTGCCCCAGTTGCTATTTGAACAGGCAACCTGTTTTGGAAGCACCAAGAGTGGTGACGAGTGGTGTCCCTCAGGGGTCTGTACTGGGACCGATACTGTTTAATATCTTCAGTGACATATATCAATGACATAGACAGTGGGATTGAGTGCACCCTTGGCAAAAAAACAACACCAAGCTGAGTGGTGCGGTCAACACGCCAGAGGGACGGGATGCCATCCAGAGGGACCTGGACAAGCTGGAGAAGTGGGCCCGTGTGAACCTCATGAGGTTGAACAAGGCCAAGTGCAAGGTCCTGCACCTGGGTTGGGGCAACCCCCGCTATCAGTACAGGCTGGGGAATGAAGGGATGGAGAGCAGCCCTGCCGAGAAGGGCTTGGTGGATGAAAAGCTGGACATGAGCCAGCAATGTGCACTCGCAGCCCAGAAGGCCAGTTGTATCCTGGCCTGCATCAAAAGCAGTGTGGCCAGCAGGTCGAGGGAGGTGATTCTGCCCCTCTACTCTGCTCTGGTGAGACCCAACCCAGAGTCCTGTGTCCAGCTCTGGAGCCCTCAGCATAAGAAAGACAAGGAGGTGTTGGAGCGGGTCCAGAAGAGGGTCACAAAAATGATCAGGGGGATGGAACAGCTCTCCTGTGAGGAAAGGCTGAGAGAGTTGGTGTTGTCCAGCCTAGAGAAGAGAAGGCTTTGGGGAGACCTTATTGCAGCCTTTCAGTACTTCAAGGGGGCTTATAAAAAAGATGGCAGCAAACTTTTTAGCAGGGCCTGTTGCGACAGGACAAGGGGGAATGGCTTTAAACTAAAGGGGGATAGATTTAGACTAGATATAAGGAAGAAATTTTTTATGATTGGAGGGGTAAAAGTGAGAAAACTCGTGGGTTGAGATAAAGACAGTTTAATAGGTAAAGCAAAGGCCGTGCACGCAAGCAAAGCAAAACAAGGAATTCATTCACCACTTCCCATCGGCAGGCAGGTGTCCAGCCATCTCCAGGAAAGCAGGGCTCCATCACACGTAACGGTTGCTTGGGAAGACAAACTCTGAACGTCCCCCCTTCCTCCTTCTTCCCCCAGCTTTATATGCTGAGCATGACGTCACATGGTATGGAATATCTCTTTGGCCAGTTTGGGTCAGCTGTCCTGACTGTGCCCCCCTCCCAGCTTCTTGTGCACCTCCAGCCTTCTCAGTCAGTAGAGCATGGGAAGCTGAAAAGTCCTTGACTAGTGTAAGCACTACCTAGCAACAACTAAAACATCGGTGCGTTATCAACATTATTCTCATCCTAAATCCAAAACACAGCACTGTACCAGCTCCTAGGAAGGAAATTAACTCTATCCCTGCTGGAACCAGGACAATGACCTTTAGAGGTCCCTTCCAACCCAAACTATTCTATGATTCTATGATTCTAAGAGCTTAGTAATGTGGACATCATCAGCTCATGCCAGTTGACCTGGGATCCCAAGGAACGGGCTTTGGCGTGGTTTAATTTCTAAGTATAGACACCCTCTACTGCAAAAGAGAAAAAAAAAGGGGGGGGGGCACAGGATTTTAGGCTCTTTGGTCTAAAGAAAACCATGCATTTCTATTCCATATGTAGTTCACGGAGGGAGCTAGACATCCCTGATGAGATGTAAGGGCACTGGGCATGACACCATGTGCTGTGAGCACGGCCAGTGTTTCTGCCTAGAAGCAGCCACTAGAGACAGGTCCTCAAAACTGCCTGTCAGGCGTGACCATGGTGCGACCATTGCGGGGCTCCTTTGTGCTCCTGGGATCCACGGCTCCAAGAAACGTGCATGAGCAGGGGACAGAAAGCGAGGCTGCAAAAAGTCCTTTGACATAGCAATGTACAAAAAGTGAAGGCTATTTGCAAAAATCATGCCTTCATATAAGGTCTTGAACTATCTTAAATGGAAAGGCATAACATTCTCAGAGGGCTAAGAGTTCTGGAAATCAAATCAAATCAAATCAAATCATGTTTTCAATAGATATTACTCCTGCATATCATCAGTATGGTATGTTAACAGAACTGGAATTTAAATGGTATGAAAAGAAGCAAATGTATTTTTCATATTGACATTAGCCTTTCAATATTATTTCTTCACCAGTCAAAACAGAGTGGTCCTGTCTCACTTAGCGAAGTCATTTTGCAGTAACAATGCAAACCAAGCTCCAATGCAAAGGAGCTCTTGGTTAGTGATTCTTTGGGTTGATTTTTTGTTTGTTTGTTTTGTTCTGAAAATCTGCTAACTTTGCCATAACTCTACTCTTTCTGAAGTTTTTCCAGTGACTTTGGTTTGTGCAAAATTCACTTAATGACATGCTTTTTGAAATCCCACCATAGAATGTCCATTTAGAAGCTCTTGGAAAATTCAGATTTTAATGGGAAACCATCAATAAGGTTGACTGAATGTTAGTAATGCATATATAATAAGGGAATATGATTATTTTTTAATCAGTTTTTACACGAAGTAGGGAAGAATGGACTTGCAAAGAGATTTCTTCACTGCGAGTTATCTCAGTGCAAACTAACCCTACCAAAGGAATTTTTTGGGATTAGTGCACGGGAGGTCTAGATGCACAGACATCACAGACATACGTGCACTGTACTGTTGTATTTGCATGCTGCTAGCTTGAATTAAGCTCAACATGAGATTTTACCTCTCTTGGGTGCAGGCCCATAAGAATGCTCAATTCCCGTAGAATACTGAGGCTGAATTGCATTAAATAAGCTGCACAATATCCAAATAGGAACAAATATAAACAAGTCTAAGTCATGTTGAAGTGCCACACTTGAAGCGTATATTTCAGGGAAGGAATTTTAAAAGCCATGATCCAGCGTGTCTTACACTGCAACACGTGGTGGCCCATAGAAACTTCTCCTGGCCTAGCATTTGTGTTCATAAGATTTCAATGATCACTGTAGCATAGAGTATTTACCTGATTTCCTTAGGAGTACTATTTTAAGAGTGTTCAGTGGCTTCTCCCCCTGAGATCACGCAAAATACAAACTGCCTACTAGTGTTCTTAAGCCCCGCCCCAACCGGATGGTATTATCTAAAAGCAAAACATTTCTTGTGGATAGACCCCATGCGCCATTTTCTGCAGTAGCAAAAAAAAAAAAACTCCAACAAAACAAAACCACCTCCAAAATCCAGAAAGGCCACTTTTCTCAACAACCTACAAAGCCTTGTTTGCATGCATAAACTTAAAAAAATGTTATTTAAAAGCTAAGCTGTGCTGCATACTGAATAGGAGAGAACCAGATTGAGACATCTTACTGAGATGGGGCTGCACTGGTCTGCAAACGATCTCTTCATCCTCTCGTCAAGAGCATGGTGGCCATGCAAAGGAGTTCTGGTGAGAAACAAGCTCTTTTGGGGTGAGGTACAAGCTCCTAGGGTGGAGGGAGAGTTTAGGAACAGAACCACTGTATAGGCAAAGTCAAGGTAGTGCTCAGCATATCACTGCAGCTGTTCTGACAGTTGAAGGATGTCTTTTTTAAGTCAGGAGATATTTGCTAGTGCTTTTTCTACCATACTGACATTTGACATGGCATTTCAGAAGTGCATGAGCAACTTTGATGAACCCGACTACTAATTTCCCTATATCCCCTGTGACCGTAGTTTCATGAGTTACCGCATGTCAGCTGAGTGGCAGTAGCTGGCTCTGTGTGTGTGCTTTTAGTTTGTAGCAAATGTAGATAAAATGAGTCACACCAGACCTCAGTGAAAAAGGTAATACTTTTATGTTATCCTTGGCGGTAGCAATGGGCTACGATTAAGCATGCGGTGAGGTGCTGTGGTTCAGCTGATGCATGGTAACTTATTAATATTCAATAACTTGATCATGTGTCAGAGCCCGCAGTTTTCTTTAGCTCCTTTGAAAAGTCTTAGGCAGGGATTATGCCTTGGGAAGGACCTTCCACCTTGGACAGGTATGATTCTCCCAGGAGTTTAAGCCTGTAGCAGCTGGGGGATGTTCTGCCCTTGAGACTCTGTTGTGAATCACATCTAAGTAAGAAAAAAATTCAAATCCTACCCTGGCCTCTGGCTGGTACAGTAAATCTGTAAAAATTACTCCAGCTGAGAGGTATGGATCCACATAGACCTATGCAGAATGTATATCACATAATCCTGAGAAAACTGCCTGGGCCACATAGGAGAGGAACTGTAACATGCACAGAATACATAAGAGGGACATGTGCAAAGGCAGACTCTTCCCCCCATAGGTGACTTGTGAGATTTAACATTTGGTTTGTGAGAGATTTAACCGCTGCCTTCTCGCCCCTCAGACTGTTTAGAAATAGCAGGGGGGGAAGATGCAAGCTGCTCCTTGCAGCATAAAAGAACAACAGGGCTGGGTGGCCCAGGCAAAAACAAGTTTTACGAAGCAGATTCTAAAAGGTAGGCATTTAAAACCAGGGTATTGTACCCTTTCTGTCAGCTAAAGTGGCTTTTTATGGATATCAGTTCATGAGGCTTGACTGAAGGTATGCCAGAAATGCTGGATAGGTCAGCTGGGTGCTGAACTGACATGTCCTGAAGGAGTGAGACATGATCCAAGAGCAATGCCAACATTAAAACGTGTTAGGATGTGTCAGGACAGAAAATGATCAATGCCTACTACTTGTAATAGTCCTCAGTTCTGCGCAGCAGCAGTGAGCGGTCCATGAGGTGTTTTATTGATGACACCATGGGCTGTGAGAAAAACTCCATGGATAAAGATTTTCAGGTTTGCTTTATGGCCTTTCCAATAAGGAGTAATCTTTTTTTAATAAGATAAGAATTATCGGCAATCCTTTAAATTATAAAAAATGCCTGAAACATACCTTACCTAATTTATCTTTAATAGGAAAGTAATTACAAAGCCAATACATACCTATTGATTGCTACAATTACATTTACGGGACTTCATCATCTACCTACTGTTACACGCACACAGTCTGCTAAACCTTTCAATTCATAATTTAAAATCTTTGAGAGGGACCTGTATCTTATTAAGGTTAAAGGCATTGCTGCGTACAGGAATCTATTTTCAGTTGTTTAGAATTTCCCTTATTTTCTGGGCTATTATTTTTTAAGCAAAGCATCTGCTTTGTGTGCAATTCTGTGCATATGCGTAGAAAATTTTGTCCAAAATTCTTCAGCTGTTTCAGAAAACTAATACATCACTTTTTAGAAAAATATATGATTTTGTTCATGTTACAGAGGTGATTTACTTTAAGTAATCCAATTGCCCACATGCCATGGGGCTTTAAATTTGGCAGGGAGGAATTGTGCCTTTTACAGCATCTCAGCCCTCATCTTCCCACAGCGGAACAACATGTCACCCCATTCTCTCTGTAAAGTAATTCCTTTTTCTCATTTCATTGTCTGCACTTTTGCAGACCCACCAGTTGTCAGGCCAAGTTTCTTTTTTGTGCCTGAGCAGGAGGTTTGGCCAGAAACCTCTCAAAGCCCCCTCCCAGGCGGCTGGTTTGACCTCTGATTCTCCATCCAGCCTCAGCTCCTCGCAGGCACTGCTCTTCACATCCTGCTCATGTATTCCTCCGAGTCTCCTGCTATATGGTTCCCCCCCGCTCCAAAAAACCCTGTGTCAAGTTCAACCCCTCATTTCATATTTCTAAAGCTTTGCTGTTCTGAACTTCACTGTGAATTCCTTTTCCCTGCATTATTTTCTTGCTTTTACTGGGATCTTTTTAAGCATATTTAACCCTGTCTGGATGCTTCTAAATTCCTGTAGTACCACACTGAAAATAGAGCCTTTTCGCTACAGGGGACAAAATTCCCTACAGGGGACCAAAAAGATTACAGAGACTGGAGAAGCTCCTTGCAACTTCACCCACACACCTGCGCGAGGGTGAGGCTCCGTTTGCTTCCTTGAGGCTCGCTCCTCATGACCTCATTCAAAATCCTGACTCAGATAAAACTCCCCTTGAAATCGATGGCCATATAGACTAATTAAGAACTTCTGGACTGAAACCAAACATCTTGTTGGAAGCCTAATTAGGAATGATTATAAGTTGATTGTCTACAGTAAATAAAATAGGCCTTCTGCATTTTCTTCTCTGCTCTTCTTGGGAAGTTGAGAGTGACTGCAGAAAAAACATTTGTGTTGATGTGTTTTGTGCACTGCTGTATGTAGGTGGCCACTCTTTGAGTGCCACCTTTGTGACTGTTCAACACTGTACAAATCTTCTTGATTAAAAAAAAAAAAAAAAAAGAAGCAAATAAAAAGATAACCCATGTGCTAAAATTCACAAAATTCTTTCAGTGAATGTGCCTGGGCTCATTTCTCAGGAGACAGGGTAGAAACACCAGTGCTTTACCCAGCTGTAACTTCAAAATTCTTTTGAAAGGAGTCATAGAAAAATTATTATATGAATCCTGCATGAGATTGCAAGTTTGGTCTTACGCTTCATTCCCATTACTTTTTCAATTCTATGAATTCTATAACAGGCTGTTGGCTTTAACTTCCCAGTGGGATCTGACCAAGCCACAGTCCAAGCATCACCAAAGTAACACTGAAAAACTCATAGGGAATTTCAGTGAGGATTGAAACAGTTTATGTATATTGTGGGTTTCGTTAGATTCTGGAAAATAAGATTTCATTGTGAATTTAAAAATGGCAACAAAAACAGCCATATGTACAGAGTTCAATAATAAATGTGTACAATATAGTATAGTTCCTGTAAGCACAGGAATTCCATATCTAGGATGGGATTATTATTTAAGAAGACTGGTCCATTTCAGTACTAACAAATGAAATTAGTTTGTGCTTAGGCTGATGTTGCAGAGGCCTGATGCCAGGCAAGCTAGCTTGGGTGTTTACACTACAAACTGAAATACATGGATTGTGTGACAAATTTTCAATGAACAATACCAAAACGTTAAAAATTGTCATTTACAACTTTTTTTTCTCCCTCCATGACCTGTAGACTTTCATTCATACTGACATTCATGGACAGCAGTTTTCCAAAAATAAGCACAGAATAGTAGGTTTTTGTGCAATACATTTCAGATGTGGTAATCTTTCTCTGACTCCATTTCTTTCCTTGACCAGGTGGGGGTGTTCTTGGCATAACATTTCTCAAGAATAACATCCACAAATATATGGCAATTTTCTGCTGACATCTGGGAAGAGTTGGTTTTAGTCTATGTTCCAGCCCTGACAGCAAGCAGATGGGATCACCATTTTGACTGGATTATAGAAATGGTCTTATTCTGAGAGTTCTATTACACCAAAATTCACAGCAATGAGTCTGGGCCAATGGTTCTGGAGCAATGCATTATAATTAATATAATCATTGGACACAATGTGGAATAATTGCCTTAACAAAAGCGTTCTGTTTAGTGTTTAAATCTCTAGCTGGGGGAAGATTTTGGAAAAAAAAAGAAGTTTGGGGTTTTTTTTCTTTAAAATTGTGGAACAAAATAAGAATTCTGCAAATAGTTTTCTGTAGTCTATAAAGCGTTAGCCTTTTTTCTGAATTCAGTTGTTTATCCTATCACTGTGAGTTACTAAGTAGCTCCAGAACTGTATTAATCTTAACGTAACATTTATATGGATATATATAGACTTTTATGCTTTAGTACCTTTATACCTAAAAAGAGAAAGGAGTGGTAGTTTACAATGACCCTGTTAGACAGTGAAGAACTTTACAGCGTGAAAAATGGTACAAAATTTCAAGTCACACAGAAAGGCTGTGACCAAGCCAGGAAATGAAGCCAGGGTAGTTCCAAATATAAGACCATCTTTCCTATTTTATTGTCACTCTTAAAGTATACTAAAAATAGGAGTTAAGTAAGAAGCTCAGAGAATTGGTCCACTTCTTCCAGTGCCAAGAAGAACTGTCAAGAAAATTCATTTAAATTTTGCAGCTCTTTACTTCAGAGCTGTGGGCTTTTTCTTAGAATCATAGAATCATAGAACCATAGAATCATTAAGGTTGGAAAAGACCTCTAAGATCATCGAGTCCAACCATCAACCCAACACCACCATGCCCACTAAACCATGTCCCTAAGCACCTCATCTACACGCCTTTTAAATACTTCCAGGGATGGTGACTCAACCACTTCCCTGGGCAGCCTGGTCCAATGTTTAACCACTCTTTCAGTAAAGA
>NW_008824143.1:1159587-1213215 GCF_000699105.1 Pygoscelis adeliae
GTTGGCCTTCTTGGCCGCCTGGGCACACTGCCGGCTCATGTTCAGCCGGCTGTCAACCAGCACCCCCAGGTCCTTTTCCGCCAGGCAGCTTTCCAGCCACTCTTCCCCAAGCCTGTAGCGCTGCATGGGGTTGTTGTGGCCAAAGTGCAGGACCCAGCACTTGGCCTTGTTGAATCTCATACAGTTGGCCTTGGCCCATCGATCCAGCCTGTCCAGGTCCCTCTGCAGAGCCTTCCTACCCTCGAGCAGATCAACACTGCCGCCCAACTTGGTGTCGTCTGCAAACTTACTGAGGGTGCACTCGATCCCCTCATCCAGATCATTGATAAAGATATTGAACAAGACCGGCCCCACAACTGAGCCCTGGGGAACACCGCTCGTGACCGGCCGCCAACTGGATTGAACTCCGTTCACCACAACTCTCTGGGCCCGGCCGTCCAGCCAGTTTTTGACCCAGCGCAGAGTACACCTGTCTAAGCCGTGAGCCACCAGCTTCTTGAGGAGAATGCTGTGGGAAACAGTGTCAAAGGCCTTACTGAAGTCCAGGTAGACCACATCCACAGCCTTTCCCTCATCCACTAGGCGGGTTACTTGGTCATAGAAGGAGATCAGGTTGGTCAAGCAGGACCTGCCTCTCATGAACCCGTGCTGGCTGGGCCTGATCCCCTGGTTGTCCCACACAGGCCTTGTGAGCGCCCTCGGCACAGAGGTCAGGCTGACAGGCCTGTAGTTCCCCAGATTGTCCTTCCGGCCCTTCTTGTAGATGGACGTCACATTGGTGAGCCTTCTTGAAGGTGACTTCTGCTTCCCAAAAGTGAAAGTGCTGTCACCTGAAATAACTGCTCCCTGGTCACACAAGTGGGATACCCAACAATCAGCAGTCATCGCCATCATCATTGTAAAAGGTGAGCATTCCCCAACTTAAGGGGTATCAGTCCATGAAAATGTGTTGTGAAATTAATGAAGAGGATAACAATGTGGATGGAAGGGATCACTATTTTCCTCTTACAAACAGGAAAAGTTGTAGGGGAAGTTGCTTTCTCAAAATTACCCCATAAATTTAGATTTCACGTTGCCTTTGTCCCACAGAGTGATCTACCCACTAGCCTGTATGGACTCTTGTTAAACCAAAAGGCATGTGTCTTCAAGAACACTTCTGTACTCACTGTCATCTTAGTAAACATCATCACCTTGACAGAAGGCATGTTTCAGCTTTTATTATTTAACTCACAAGCCAACATTACCCGAGAGATAATATCATAGGTCCGTATACATACATTCGCAGCATATGATGTTCCCTGCAGAGTGAGGTCTATGAGATTACACTGCATTTGTGCACATGCACGAATCTGTGCACATAGGTCTGCCCATCATTTCCATCTACATCCCAATAACTTCTGAATCACTTAACTTTCAACCCAGTATAACGGAAGTTAGCAGGAATTAAATATCCAGTTGTGTAGGAATAGGTGGCTGAGCAGGAAAGAGAGATGTCATTAGTGGTCTAATCGAGTCAGTCCTTCTCTGAGCACAAGGTTGCAGCATGCTCTCCACCCACTGGAGAATATACACAGAAGACAGCTATTATGGCTGCCCGAATCACAGGAAAAGTTTTAATTGGTACTCACACTAGAGAATCCAACTGCAAGACACAAATCCATAAAAAAACCCAAGCTTCATTAGCTCTGCTGCACATGGAGCTGCTTGTCTCTTCAGGAACCACTCTTTACCTTATTTGTGGCAATTTCACCAGACTTTTAATCTTCCATTTCATTTGAGCTAATCTCTCTCCATCGCAGCTGGCCTGCTGAGCTCTGAGAAACAGATGTATGAGGTCCCTGACTGCTGCTTGGTGAACTCATCTTGTGCCATTTCAGTGCTAGTGCTGTGCTGTGCCATTCCTCCACATCCACTCCCTTTCCAATCTCTGAGTACCTTGAGCTATCACAACGCAGCTGTGGATCAGTGAAGGTTTCACAGAGAGCCCTGTTACATTTATGAGGGGAAAAAAATGTCTGCAACTCCTATATTTATCATCTTCTTCCAAAAAGACCACCTCCAGTTTCCCAGTGTTAGCTAATGGAGCCAGTGAGTTGGTTTTGGAACAAACGCGTTTCATCCCTAAATTAACTCCAGTCATCTGAACAAGCTTGGTACAACCTCCTTTTATCAGTAAAGTGGCTTTCCTGCCTTTATAAAACCCAGATTTTTCCTGTCTTTGTGAATTGCCTAGAGGATCACCCTCTACAGAGAAAGGCAGGCATCTCTGAAGAGAGACGTTCATGCCAGCTATTTTTTAGGACATTTTATAGGCACTCTTTGGCAGTGCCTATATGTTTTACTGATACAGGGGGGGTCTAGATAAGTAGATTAGATTAGATAAGATATCTAAACTTGAACATGGTTGAAAACGTCTTACAAAATCTTATACCAAATATATGGTCTATAACCTATCAT
This sequence comes from Pygoscelis adeliae, assembly GCF_000699105.1. Classification (NCBI taxonomy): domain Eukaryota; kingdom Metazoa; phylum Chordata; class Aves; order Sphenisciformes; family Spheniscidae; genus Pygoscelis; species Pygoscelis adeliae. Next base: position 1,162,045 of record NW_008824143.1, read on the forward strand.
GAACATAACATAAAGCAGAACATAATACCCAATTGAGAAAGGAGATTTGGAAGTTAAGTGATTTTTTGATGACAGCCCAATCCTCATTTGGAATAAAATGGCATCAGCAGCCATCAAAATCAATAAGATCATGTTAATGAAGCACCAGCTAAGGATGTGGACTTAAAATAACATTATTTTATTTTCACTAAATAGAAAATGCTAAGGAGGCAGTTGTGCTCTTGAGAAGAGCCAAGCAAGCTGCCATACTTTCTCTATGCCCATCTCCTCTACCAGCGGGGGAAGAAATGCTGACACACAAAAGTCTTGTGAAGCTTAGCATACTAGAGAAGAAAAAAAAAAATTCTAAAGAGAAAATCTATTTTGTCAATTAAGGGCGGTTCTAACACCAACTCAAATGGGCGAGAGGCCAGTGAAGTCAGCCTGTTTCCACCTCAGATGGGAACTCTGCATTCACTTTGCCAAGAGTGGGCAATAAGATACAGTCCCACATGATGACCATGGCTCACAGAGATGTTAGCTGGCTCTTCACATTTAATTTGTAGTGCTCTCTACCTGTGGAAGAAGGGAAACCTGTAAACTGACATCCTTAGGTTCAAATCAGATCTGCTACTTTAACTAGAAGGTTCTTAAAAGCCTCCAAATGCTCAGGCACTTAACATAAGTTACAAGGAAATGGAAACACAAGAGTTAATGTTTTCTGGAAGTTATATCTTACCCTTATGGGATCATGGGACAACTTAATCTAATCAATCCTTTACATCTCTAATTATAATAAATCCTATTTTATATTAGCATATAAGGCTTTTGATTCAGATTACTTTCCTAATCATTACAAAAATTCTATGTTAGGACCTCCTTATCCATCTTCAATATAAAATTCTGCAGTATTTTACAGGTGCATGACAGTACCACTCTAGATTGGGAGACAGACTATAGGAGAAAAACTATAACATACTGAGATTGCCAATAAATTTCAGAAGACTGTCTATCCCCAAACAATTCTGGCTGCAGATTAATATCCTTTTGCTTTTGAAAATATGCCTTGGGATATGCAAAGGCCTCAGTCACATTTTTATACGATCACCCAAGGGTAAGAGCATGGAGGGCTTTCACACAATTTAGGGAAAGCATCATCAGACTTTTCTGAAAGATTTCTCCTCTAGGTACAGTTCTAGAAGTCCTTGATTTAATTTATGGATCTGAAAGGATTGGTGAATATGGTGGAACATATTCTATCATGTGTGATGCATGCTCTTCTTTCATAAATTCAGCTAAATGGAAAGGTGGAACAAGAGCTACCACAGTAGCCTACCAGGAATCCTTCATGAGCTATCCAGGGGTATACATCTGTTATGTTTAACCTGGCAGGCAATTAAGCACCATGCAGCCGCTCGCTCACTCCCCTCCCCGGTGGGATGGGGGAGAGAATCAGAAGAGTAAAAGGGAGAAAACTCGTGGGTTGAGATAAAAACAGTTTAATAGGGAAAGCAAAAGCCACCCACACAAGCAAAGCTAAACAAGGAATTCATTCGCTACTTCCCATCAGCAGGCAGGTGTTCAGCCATCTCCAGGAAGGCAGGGCTCCATCACGCATAACCATTACTTGGGAAGACAAAATGCCATAACTCTGAATGTCCCCCCCTTCCTTCTTCTTCCCCCAGCTTTATATGCTGAACATGACGTCATATGGTATGGAATATCCCTTTGGTCAGTTCAGGTCAGCTGTCCCGGCTGTGTCCCCTCCCAACTTCTTGTGCACCCCCAGCCTACTCGCTGGTGGGGTGGGGTGAGGAGCGGAAAAGGCCTTGACTCTGTGTAAGCCCTGCTCAGCAGTAACTAAAATGTCCCTGTGTTATCAACACTGTTTCCAGCAGAAATCCAAAACATAGCCCCATACTAGCTACTATGAAGAAAATTAACTCTGTCCCAGCCAAAACCAGCACAACCTCTTATCTTTTAATTTTCTGAAAATCTCAGAATACCAGAATTTCTCCTTTTAACATCTTCATGTGAATGTCAAGAAGGAAAGGACCACTACTGACAGATAAATGATAATATTTTTCTACCTCCAATGGCTACTCCAGTACCTTGCAAAATCATGTGCACGGTCTTGGCAAAATGCCAGGTGTTTCTGTTCTGTAACATCTCAGCACTGGCAAAAAGCCAAGGAATCAGCAGTTTTGGTTTCTGTGAGGAAAAAATTCTTCCCAGAGAGTTTGGATGTTATGGGATTTTAATGTGTTCCAGGATGTTTCTTAGGTCAGTGAGTCTTTTCTAGGTGGCGAAAGGAAGCATTACGAAGAGGAAGGCCCTAAAACCTGGCATTCAGGGTGTTTTTCAAGGCAACTCTACCCCTGCTTTTGGCGTGTTGCCCCTCACTGCATGCAGGGAAACTGTATTCAGTTAATGATATCCATATCTGGGGACTTCATAGAGTTGTGACAAATGCAGCTGATTGCTTTTCTCAGGCTTTGCTTGCTCTGTTTTTCAAGTGCAGACCAGCTGCTGGAAAATGGTATATCAATTCTTGCTGTAAGCCACAGCTTTTAGTACCGAGGTGCTACTTCAGCCTTTTCTGAGAACATCAGTTCCCCCAAACTGAAACCACTGACACCGTATGGGGGCATTTGATTCATTTTCCTTTTGTATTTTAAGAAGTATCTGTTAACATCCGAATTATTCTCTGCTTCCTGCAATGCTCCCTAAGATGAGTGGTTCAAGAATGTGCATTTGTGGTAATTAAACCATCATGAAAGTTGCAATGTCAGGAAATATATGGTTCTCCCCTCTTTTTTCCCCGTCTTTTTTTTTTTTTTTTTCCATCTTGCCAGCTACTTGTCTATTTATAGAAATACACCTCACCATTTACTTCAGAGGCAGTGACATGGAGAAGCAGATATTTAGAGGAAGTCCATTTGCTTGACAAAAACATCCATTACCTTTATCACCAGTGGAGACCAAAAAAGAATCAATTACAATACTTCACTTGGGAATGACTAATTGAATTGTGAAATATACTGACACTCTGAAGTCACTATGGTAAGCTAAATACCCGTACTCGTAAAAGGCAGGAAATGTTGTAGATAAGATGCTGATTCACATGATTTGAGGTAGAATACATTTTCAGTTTGTGTTGATGCTGTAAGCTTGTCTAATTGCCCCCAACTCCTACTAACCAAGGGTCAGGGAATTGGCTCAGAAGAGAGAACTGCAGAGGATTTGCACCTGCTTGGTTCAACTATGAAATTAGCTCCAAGTGCTAAATACACTGCATCCCATCCTACAGTCAGATATCAGCTGTCAACTTCTTATTGATTCATAGAACTACTTAAATTAGTCATTTGACTGGCTTTCGTGGTGCATCTATCATAAGTACTCTATTATCCTCCTCCATGTGTGCTAGCACCTTCAAATCCTGCAGGTGATGGCAGAGAACATAGGCAAGGGTATTGCTGGATGGCCTCACTGGGGGTGTGCTCTGGGTCCATCCTGCAGCTGTTCAACCGTGTCGTATATTACTGTACATTGAATAGCTCCACTGAACATCCCTGGGGACTGGAACTTCATCATCTGTGCTGTTAAATTGTTAGGAAGATCCCTGACACGTCTTTAGCTGGGGCCAGCCTCCCTATCCCAAATGCCTCAGAAATGGTTCAGAAGCCATCATGGGGCAAATACCATTTCCAGTAGGCACTTTGGGTGAATGTCCTCCATTTGAGCATTCACACTGAGTGCAATGTTTGCAAGGCAGGTTTTACTGTGTCATTTGACCTCAGTGACAGGGAACAATAGGGGCCACATTTAATTTACTGGTGCAGACATTGCTTCCGTGTTGCAACAAATAACTCTTCAACAGAAAATACTGGAACTCAGGAAGTCTAGCCCAAGAAACTGAAATTTTATATATATATATATATTGCAAAATTAATCAAATAATATGTTAATACTATCCAGTTAATTCAGATATAAAAAGCTGCACATGGATATAATATAATTATTACGCTTACTTAGCAAAAAGCATGTGGTTCATTACTGAAGGAGACTTGCATGTGCTCAGGGGATCCTCTTTTTCGCATTCCCCCTGAGCTCCAGGAAGGAAGGGGTGACCTTCCTGCCCTGGTGGAATCCACCCTACAGACACATCCAAATCAAAAGGTAGCTTTTATTTCTAGGGCCTTCTGAAAAGCTTCTGAAGAGGAAAATTCTTTGGTCTTTGCAATGTCCTAGGGGCCTGATCCAAGCACTTTGCAAGCAAAGAGAATTGCTGAGTTTGCTACAGAAGGTGAAATCTCGGTGCCATTGAAATAACTGCCACCATCCCCTTGATCTAATAAAGTTAGGATTTCAGTCCACAATATTGAAGAAATCTACCTCCATATCTCTCAACTTTAACTCTTTGAAATGACAGTAGTTCAGCAACATACTTCAGTGGTAATGTACTCAATACTTCTTTTTCCCCACAAAGAAAATAAAAGCACATTCTACAGCTACACTTAATCAAAACTGGTTACTAATTGATTTTTCTAATATATTTTATTTAAATGCTAAAAGGGCTGACCTTCTTTACAAAATTAAATAAGCTATTAGATTCTTTGGATTCTGCCTTCTAAATTGACTCACTTTCATTTGTATCTAAGCGACTTGTGAGTCATCATGGTGTGAGGAAGGAATGCCCCTGTTAGAACTGGTCAGGTTATTCACTATAACAGAAGAAAAAAAGGTCAGGAATGAAATGTGTGTTTATGACCTGTGATCTGAAGAAAAGTGGAAAGGTTTGAGGAGTAGAAAGTAAGAGACTGTTTCCGCTACTTAAGCTCAAGGTGAAGTGGAGGGAAGGGGGGAAGAGGAGGGTAATTTGCTGCATGTTTTTAGTGCATATTTACATTGCTAGATGGTTTGATGGGGACATCTCATGAGAAATTGTATTTTAGGTACAATCTGTCAGTGTGGAATAACTGGCACAAGCACCTTTCCTTTTTTGGGCAGGGTCATGGTGTAATTTTACATACTGAACATTAAATAACATGTAGATGACCCACTGGATGTCATGATGCTATTGAATGGGACTCCGCACTAATTCTGTGTCAAACACTGCCAAAGAGAGTAGTGTCCATAACTTAAGTGTAAAAAAAACAAAAGAAGAAACAGCTGAAGCTGAAGTAGCTTGCCTATGGGCAGACAGCAGGTTGGCAGGACTAGGGATTAAACCTGGTTTTCTGACTCTTAATCCCATGCCCTGCTTGTTCAGTGATAACGGGCAGAAGTGTAAAATGAAACAGAAATTGTAACAAACTTCTGCATCTCTCTTTGCCCTCCTCTTTCCCATTTCTTGCCTCCCTATTGGCTTAAGGTGAAGTTTTTACTTAGAAAATTACTTCCTATCCAAACTGATTCCCTAAACCTAATAAAATAAGCTTTGAATCAACCATGATATGCTTTTATGTAGATAATTTATTTTAAGTAGTTATTTCTGCTTGTGTATAAGATGCAATGTGTTCATTAATATATGGACAAAGCTAAGAGGACAAAATATAGCTTCAGAAAAATAACTTAAAGAATACAGACTTGTTAAGTGGACATGCCAGGTCATTTGCGTACACAAATGCGGGGGACATAGCAACTCTGTATTTTAGAAACAGGTTTTCACATATGGTTTGGAGGCCTAAATGCAAGTGTCTTAAAGCTCTTGAAATTCAGCAAGGTTAGAAAACTTTGATATCGTCCGGAAAGATCAGTGTTTTTTTACAAGGAAGTTCTCAAAGTGTATACAAGTACACATTTTTTCAGTCATGTCACACACAAAAAATGACACACACTCCAATCTCATTTCCAAGGGTTTACACCACATATTTTCAGTGCACCTGTTATGCAAATAAAAATTGCACTTCCAAATGAAATTTTATCTGACCATGTCCACATTCTGTAGTAAAAGTTGGCTTGCTACTGAAAAGTCAAACACTAGGGCCTGAGGATGGTACTGAAGAAATGCTAACACAGATCCTCACTTTTTCCATATTTTCAATTAAGTAGAGGATGAGCTTCTCGGATGAACTTAATTTTGTACAAAAGGCAGTCATGAATATAGATGCACTGTGGGAAAAGTAGTCCGGCCAATGAACTGGAATGAGATGGCCAGGAATGCAAACTGTAACTCCTGCAAACTCCTTTGGCAGTATCTACTTATAAGTTTATCACAAGAAAATAATGATATTTGCCACAGGAAAGTCTGGTTTTTTTTGTGTTCTCGTCCTGTAAATCCTTATGCTAGCATCAATTCGCAGCACTTCCATTTCCTGAAAAATTACCTTTAGTAATCTCATCTGGGAATTATACCGATGTTGCTGTCAATATATTTTATATTGTCCATAAGTGATGGCAAATGTGCAGTGTGCAGAGACCCCAACAACTGCTTAGAGCCTTGACAACTGCAAAACAAAGATGTTCTGTGCTGGCCTAAGCTTGCGAGAATGAGAGAAGTGCTGGAGCCAACCGCATACTTTGGGAGTTTTCCAATTCTGGCAGGAAAACCTTTTTTTTTCTTTTTTGGTAACAAATGGCACTAATGAGAACAATGAATTTCAGTAATTAGGTTAAAAGGCTTAAACAAACAACATAGCTGGAACAATGAGAGACAAAGACGGGAATATAGATTCTTTTAAGCTTATTGTCATTGTAGACTGATAACGTTTTAGTGGGCTATCTGGCACTATTCTAATTCATTTCGTCACAAGCTTCATTCCAGAGCTGCCCATTTCTCTATCTGCTGTTCAGATTTAGAAACAGATAAGCTGTGTAACAGAACTGGAAGAAAGTAAATCTGAGAGCTGCTGGGGGGTGAATTGACTGCACAGGAAGTAAATTCCTTGTTCAGTCAAAGAACAGCTGTAGCTTTTACAAAAAGGGAGCTCAGTCCACAAGTTAATGTCGCTAAGCTTTTGGAGAACAGTGTTCAAATCCCTGCTCTGCTGCACATTTTGTGTATGAACCTCAGTTTCCCATTAGCTAAAAGTTACAGTAAAATACAGAAACAATTCTGTCTTGCAGGAGTGTTGCAAAGCTTATGCAAAGACATGCTCTGATAAGAGGTGATGAGTTCATTTAAACATCTTATGAACCACTGTAATATTTTGCAAATTACCCTACTAATTGGCTTCGGCTGAAACCTGAAGGATGCTCAGTGGAAAGTCTGCCTTTGCATGCAAGCTGGTGTTTTCGATGAGGAATCAGGTTTTTCTTTCTCTGGTGTCACCCGTTCAATAGTTCTTTACATGTGAAGTCGCTATACCTTTTCCAAATTGGCACTTTTTTTGCTGTATAGTCAGTCATGGCAAACTTGTTTGCAAAGCGATTTCATTTTTACAACAGTTAGTAGAGAAACTAGGAGGGACGCTTCCACTGAAGTGGGGACAACTTCATTTTATTCTTCAGGACAGAGACTGCTGTGATCATAAAAGTCAGCTTTGCTGATAAATTTCTTCAGGAACAAGCGGAGCTCCTTTCCATGCTTTCAAGCTTCCACAGCAGTGTAACAGGATGGGTTAAGTGATGGATAAAGGTAAGAAAGAGTGGTGTTAGACTGGAAACATGCTGCTTAAAGACCATTGGTTGCAATTTGTTTATATTTAAGGTGAGAAAACAGAAGGTATAACTCAAATATTAATTTTTATTTATTTATTAATTACTTCAAAGTGTCTTCAAAAGGGTTCAATTTACTAAAGCAAAAACATTTTAGAGAACCTGATGGAGAGGAGGGATTGGACAGGAAATTTAGGCTGATAATGGGTTTTGCTTTAATGTATATTTGCTACAATACCTCCAAGTGTCTAAATTGTTTATAAAAAAAAGTCTGGTTACATTAAGAAGTAAGGCGACAGTTAGGAAAATACCACACAATGATATACAATATGTAGAAATACCTATGCATGTACTTTGGAGGTTAAAAAAAATACCAATAGGAGGATATGAGAAGCTAAAAATATTGAGGTAGAATGTTAGCATGATAAAATGTAGGTTTTTTAATGTATATTGGAAGAAAAATATGCCTTAACATAGAATTGTCCTGATGTTGGAAATAAATCATCAAATTCTTATTAGGAGATACAGAATAGTTAAAATTCATAAAATAGCTGGATTCCTAGAAACAAAATACAGATGATGTACTACTACCATATAAGAACAGCAAATTTCCTTCTGGCTCGTCATGGTCTGAGGGAAATATAAACCAACTTTAAGTAGAATGAAACACTTTTAATTCAGTGGACACAGATGGTTTGCACACAAATTGCTCTAGGAAATCTTTAATCCTCATTTTTAACAAATTCTGGAATACCAGGAAAATTCCAGAAGACTGAAAGTGAACTTATGGGATGCCAATATTCCAAAAGGTATGACAAGATGACTGGAGTAAGTGTAGGTCAATTAGTCTGACATCTGTTCCAGAAACTATAACAGAAAAGCTGGGAAGAGAATCAGCTGAGAAATAATTAAAGGATAGAAATAAGATTAATTCCAGACAACGTGGCTTTATGAAAAGCAGATCATGTCAAAGAAATCTCACTTTATTCTTTGATGAAATTGCAAGCTTGTTTGAGTAATCTGATTTTTGTAAAATATTTGAATTTAGCAGCACAGGATGTTCTGATTTAAACATTGGCATCCTATACTATTAATAAAGCAAATGTTTTATGAATTAAGAACTGGTTAAGTGATAGATCTTAAAAAGAGATTGTCTCCAGGAAATTATCAACAGCTGAACATACTTATAATGGAGTTTCATGGGGATCAGTAGCAGACCTGATACCATTCAACGACTTCACTGATTATTTTTGAAAGTAAATAATAAAGCACTTATGATAACATTTGTAATTAAAGTTGTTAAAATAGTAAATAAGGATAAGGCAATGAGGCAGGATGATCTGGATCTTTTCATAAACAGGACTCTGAAAAAGACCTAGAGATCAAAGTGAAGGAGCAACCTGATGTGAGGTCTCAGCATGGTAAAAGTGCTGATAATTAGCTCTAATTGTAGCCTGCCTGCAAATGCAACAACGCTGTTTTCTGGATTCAGCCTCTTCAGCATGCAATCAGCTCTGGTGTCTCTGTACTGCACCTCTCTATGCTTCCTCTTCTGCTGGTTAGTATAAACTGAGACAGCTCAGATTCCTTGGATGCCTCTGCCAGCATGATGTAGTTTTGCCCTTGATCACAATCACAGTACTTTCACAGGGAGAACGTAATGGATATTAAATAACCCTTCAATCTAGGAGGAAGGAAGTAAAAAGAACCAATGGCTGGAAGTTAAAGACATGCACATTTCAGTTAAAATGTATTATAGTTAGTATACGCACATCACTGGAAGAAATTATCAAGGGAACGACCAGCTTTGGTCATGTCTGTGCCTTTGGAAGTGTATCATTTTGTGAAAGGGGGTGGCAATTTCCATAAGACCTGGGTGAAAAACACCGTATAACTTTCTCATTATTGCTTTTAAGAACAGTGACCTGGTAGCAATTTTTGTTTGTTGCTCAGAATTATAAGCTTGCTAACACTGATTTTAGACTGGAAGAAGTTGAAATCTCACACTTATGGGCAGAAGAAAATAATTTGTACAGAAGAATTTGTAAAGCAAAAGAAAGTTCATAATAGAAAGTACTAACAAGTCAAATCTGAAACTGTACTCTCAGGCAACAAGCCTGCCGGTTGAAAAAAAAGTGCTAGAATGGCCCACAGTTAATGCTTTTCAGATGACAGAAAGGGTATGACCTTGAGAGGTCATCCCCTATCTTAAGTTAAGATCAACTCCACTGAAAGCTGATTAAGAGAAAAATGAAATGCCAGTAATGTTAAGCTCACAGGTATAAAAAATGTCCTTGCTACAACAACGTAAATGGCTTCTAATCCAACTGAACTCCCTCCTAACCCAGGCATTTCAGAGAAGTAATAGCAGCTTCTCATACAACTTGTGAATGCGTGACCTTTCCAAAAGAATCCTTAAAATTCCCCAAATGTGCTGCTTTCTCAGAGACTGCAGACTACAAAACCAGAAGGCATTGCAGCTAAATCTGTGTGCTTGTAAGCTAGTTTGGGTCAAGGATTAAAGAGTGTTCTGACCCTGATTCAGCCCGGCTAGTGTGGAAGTGCTGAACAGGTTGTATTTCAAGAGCAGCAGAACAATGAGATCAATTACAAGTGACTGAACTTCTCAGCATAGACAAGGCTCCTTATTTGGGAATATGCTCTTTTAAATTTGGATTTATAGGAGGATTCTGTAGTTGGTACCCTAACCTGCCTATAACCCTCCTTCTGTCCACTGCTGAAACAATAAACCTTTAGAACTCCAGTTCCGTAGAATCACTTATCCTATCTGGTGATAGTATACTTAAGGATCTTTAATTTAAAGGTTATTGATTTGGAAAACCACAGTAGTTTGCAATTAAAGAGTGATATTGAAATATTTTCTTGGTAAAAAATCCCACCTTTTTCAGTATTTTTTAGTTGGTGTATGTTTGTAGTATATACATCTTCAGTACAATTTCATTTAGGGAATATTGCCTTAAATGGGGCTAACTAGGGGAGCATGCCACAGGCAGTGTTCATTTTCCATTATGAATTATTTTGGGATGTAGACTAATGCTCTCCCATTAATGATTTTCAAAGTTGAATACAAGAAATATTGGAAGATATATCCTCCATCTTTCTAGATAAAATAATGTAAGAATTAAAAGAGTTCTGATACAGCCGCTTTGGGAAATGTCTGAACTGTTACTTGTGTAAGACAATTATTTACACAGTCTACTCAAATTATATCTTACAAATCCCAGCCAAAGACTCTGAAATTACACAAGCTAAAGAAATGTAAAATTTGACCACATTAGATCAATTTCAATAAGCAAGACTTGACCCAAAAATAGTAATATCATAGGTCCTTTCTGCTTCCACTCGCTATGAACCATAGTGGTGTGGGCTCCATGGGTTTGAATTTGCAAAGATTAAGAAATTGAAATGACTTTTTTACATTTTACATCTATTATAAAGGCACTTGCACTGGCATGAGGGATTCGGTGGGAAGAAGAAGTCGTTGTAGAGAGAGCGAGCAGGATTAGCCCATCAGCACAAGTGTAGATTAGCTCAAAGCAGCTGTGAAACCTCACCTGAAGTCTCTCTTGTCAGGTTAGTCTGCACTGGAGCCCAAACTCCCTGGTGGCCTGGCTCTTGTCCTGAGCAAATGGAGCAGGTCTCCGGGCAGGGGCCCTGGCTTACGTAGGAGCTCTAACCATACATCTGGTATAGGCACGGTTGGCTCAGGCCCAGGCTTGATCTTGAACTGCTCCATCAAGTGGTGCAGACATCACGGTGCTTCATGGACACTCTCCTTGGGCTGCGTGTGATGCAAACACACAATGAGAAGATTGTGCCTGACCCAGTTTTAAGGATCTTAAAAGACAAGTCTAAAGTGAAAGACAGGAGGTAGCAGAAACCAACAGATGCAGCACAAACAGTGAGATGCGTGGGAATTGCCACGGGAATGCTGGATCACTCGTCTTTCCATTAGCTATTTATACATAAGGTGAGAATCTAGCTTTAACAGTTAACATACAGCATGCAAATCACTGTTCAAACTCAGCTCATGTAGATGGCATCATTTTCTCCCAAGACCAAGGGCAGTACAGCAGCAGCTTGTGTCTCCATAGTGCTTTCTCTAATGGACATCACAAGCATTCTCCCTTTGGGATAATGTCCACATGTCCTATTGTTTGCTTTGCAGTGCCAACCACACTAATGGTGCTCAATAAACAACTCTGTGGTGACAAGCTGGAAGCAGTTTGTAATAATCTATGGGCACTGCTTGATGAGAAATGTTAAGAAGGTTATGCATTTGCTATCCAAATTCCATATCTGGATGATCAGGAGGATGGACAACAGCCAAAATAGCCACTCCCCAGCAACTGTGGGCTCACCAGACTGTCTTCCCCAGGATAATAAACACAGGTGGAGGAGATCAAATTAATAAAGATGGAGGAGAAGAAATTAAATAGTCTCTCTGAAGGGAGAGATGCATTGCTTTTGCTCAAGTAAAGCAAAACCTCGAACCTAATATATCAAAAGAGAGGAATATGCAAAAGATCTCGTGTAGAAGATAGAAGCATTCTTGTAGACTTATGTTATATTAACCCTTTTCCTTGTTACACTGTGTTACTTATGTGGAGATTAAATTACTCTTTGCTTTAAGAAAACTCTGTTGGCTCATCAACGGCAGGCCCTGAAGGGAAGCCTTTAAGCTGACTCAGGATGTATTCAGTAAATGTATTTCTCAGTCCTCTGCAGTGTGGGTTGAATTTACCGCTCTGCTTCTCTTCACAGAGGTTACCCAAAATATATTCCTTAATAATTCTGTTGGAACACTGCTCATGTTTTACTATAAGCACAAATTTCTGTTGCTATAACTTTCTGAGGAGCTATTCTGGCAAAAACTCACATACAGATTCAGTTACACGAGTGCACAATATCAGCATATTCTTGTGTCTACACTAGCAAACCTCATCTAAACATCTCTATACTGACACTTCTTCATTGCCTTGAATTGTAGCCATACTGTGCTGAATGCTATTGCACTGTATGCTATGTTGCTGTCTTTCTTGCCTGAGGCAAGAATTAACCCTGAATTTTTGACTTGAACCATTAAAAGCCAAAGGTGTTGAAACTGCAGAATGACAGCTTTTCCTCTATTGCTCCAACTGTCTGTATCGCACTTAGCTTTATAGAAGTCTTTGAACTTATGAGGTCCCTTTGGTGTAATGCTCACGTAAAAAGATAAGAGGCTTCAGCTGTGAGTTTCCTTACATCTGCAAACTTCAACAGTCCTGAATGTTTAAACTTTACTAGAAGTTATGTTGTTGATTCACTTAGTATTTATTAAGCATAAATGTAAGCACGGTAGTAAGATCATATTCAGGCACAACCGTTGCGAAGCCAAAAGATAACTGCCAGCTCAGAAGATGAAGGACTGGACATCAAGTAGGAGGCCATTGGCCAGCAGAACATGAGAAAAGAGAGGAGAGGAGAGCTGCTGGCCTCTGGGGGATGATACACAGTTCAGTGTTTCTGTCACTGCTCCGACTGACTGACCTATAGATTGGCTCCAGACCTGGGAACAGCTTGCCCGGTTATCAGCCCAGAAACGAATGCTTCAGCAACTGAGCATGTGAAATAGAGAAGGAAGAAAGAAATGTGCTAATGAGGTTTTATATAGAATTTTGTGAGTGGAATATAGAAATAATGAAATAATGCATCAAAAGTGGTAGGACCTGGAAGGGGAGAAAAAATTTTGGCTGGGTTTGGAAAGTGCTAAAGTTAAGAATTTAGAAAGTAGCAGTCATTAAATAAATAAATAATAAGGCCCACATAAATTCGTCATCCGAGAGATGAAAAATTAATAAACTTTCCAGACTTACATCATCAAGGATACTAAAATGAGTGTTAGTCATTATTAAATATACTTGATGATTAATTGGTGGCCTGTTTGGATCTGTTTATTTGGGAAATGCAGAGTCTCATTCTAAATCTGAATAAGGTGGCATATCCACATGGGGACTGTGCAGCCCATGCAGAGGGGTTGCTTCAGTTTGCAGCTGTATAATTGCATCAGTTTGTGATGTGTCTAAGCAAATTAGTTCCTCAGGGGAGGAGTAATTAGCCAGTGAATAGAGGTGGAGCATCAGCCCATGGATTGTGTGCTCAAAGACTGACAGAAAAGGCATATAGTCTTGCTTATTTCTACACACAGTATGTAAATCCTTATAAGTTATGTAAAAATGTGTGGAAGCTCTTGTTTTCCTCCATTGCCTGAGTCACTGAAAAATAAAATTTTGAGAAGTACAATAATGCAGAAAGTTTCCCTGCTATTTCAAGAAGCGAAGAACCCAGGAGAGAAGTGGAGTGTAGACTCATGAATGAATAAAGCTGAAAGGCAGAATATGCCAGCAATATATGAAAGGTAGAACATGCCAGTTCTGTTGGCACAGGAAGGACTAAACCTCAGTTTCCTCAGTGAGTGGAAGGTGCTGCAGTAGATGTCTCATGAATGCGGGTTGGCCATTGCTACATCTTCAGGGCTTCATTCAGTAGTAACCTGCAGCATTGATGTGCTCAGTAAATGGATCCTGGATGATGCTTTCCCCAGCCTTTTGGGGGCTGCATTAGTGTCTTCAGGTCTTCTTTTCTGTCACCCCAGCGTCTCCTGAAGTTATGACAGCATTTGCTGCCTTAAGTGCTGCAGTCACCTCTGCCATGGCCTGGTCTGGTACTCAGTGAGTCCTAGTTAGAGGACTGAGCATAAACCTGCTTCATCTGTAATGACACAACAGGCCAAGCCATGTATCCAGGGCAGCAGAGGAAGAAGTTGGATTGCCTATTTGGGACCATATTCTCCTCTCCTCCCTGCATTTAGAGTAGACTCAGCTTTAGAGAGAGGGACTCACTAGCTTGGCTTTGGGCAGTCTTCTCCCTCTGGGTTTCTGCAATACCACGATAGAAGTAGACAGGAAAAAGGAGAAGGAAATATGAAAATTTTGAGCACATCCAAAAACAAAGCAATTCTTGCAGGATGCATAAAATATGAATGAGTAAGTAAAGCGAAAGAACTCAAACACCTGCAGTGACAAAGGCTCTTTTGCAAAAATACTTTTCAATATTTAAATAACCATTTCTGGTAGCCTTTGGGGTAACAATACAGCTTGATTGCTGGCTGTTCCCTACAATGGAAAGTTAAGGGGCATCCAGTGTAATTTCACTGTAATAAATAGAATCTGAAAAAGAAAAAAAAACCCGTAAGGCTGCAAAAGCAGACTGTTTTCCTGAACTGCTTTGCCCTCTGAAATATTTTGATGGCATGCCATACAATGTTCATTGTTTTACATGTCTTTATAGCCTTCAGCCTCTCTCTCTGTCAACACATTACTTTTCAGCTTCATTGTGCTTTTCTCTCTTCTCTCGTGCCGTGGGAACATAAAGCAAATGATTCGACTGTTCTCAGCTAGAAATTGCTTTTCATTATAATTTCAAGAGGGGCTTTGAAGTATCTACTTAGGCTCTCACAGCTAATAAGAGACAAGGCAGTTGCTATGCTACTTGTTGATTAAATGAAAAACAGACCTGATAACATGTGACATCTTCCTAAGGGAGGTGTTTCTCTTATGGAGATGAGTACCAAGCAGTTAAGACCTGAATTGCAAAGTTGTATATCTAAGGTTAAATGCTTAAATGGTCACTTTAAATTCCCAAAGTGATGGGCTGGCTATCTGGAACCAGAATGCCAGCTGGTGTAAATCATCATTTACACTAGCTAAGCATTTGGGCATGAAGGGTTTTGAGGCCAAAATGTCCATTTTGTATTCCAATCATTAAAAATCCTAAATTTTCAATTAAGAACTAAATGAAAAAAAATGTATTTTTCTGAGGTGCAATGTGACAGAAAATTCTAATGACACCCAGGAGAAGAGAAGATCCGCAGCTCTGCCAAAACCAGGATTGTATATTTAAGGCCATAAATAACATGTAGTTTCATACCTGTAAGTCACAGTTTGAAAATGAGGGAAAGCTCCAAAATACAATTTATGTTTCTGAAATAGAATATAGACCTCTAAATTCAGGACAGCAGTCTAATCTAAAGCCCTGAATCTGCTTAGACATTGAAAGTCTCTTCAGTATGTTGTACCCCTTAAGTCAGACTTAACATATTCTGAGAGCACAGAGTTCAGAATAAAATATGTCACAATGAAACACAACAAAAAGAGGTGCCAGAGAAGATTATTCATTAAAGATTTTGCACAGGAAATAGAATATGCATATAAATATTATATTTAAATATAATTTAAAATTTCATACTGAAAAATGCAATTCTATTTTTTCCCCTTACTCTTGAAAATGGGCAACTCTGCACCAGAGGTTTTAAGAGCCATGATACCAGAGAAAGAACAGGTAAGAGAAAGCATAATTTTGCAGTCCAGTGATTTAACCACTGTTGGGAGATGGCAGAAATGGTTCTGTTCTGTACATAATTTTCTTTTATGTGTGTTTGTCTGTTTAAATTGAAATATAGAAGTAATCCACAGCAGCAGAACAGAAAATGCTGTTACACCTTGTCCTACTTTCTGTATTTTTGGTCCCATACTTGTTAGCTGGACTGTGGTTACTGTGTGAACTGCTTGAGGAGTGGTGAATGTACCTATAAGCTTATGGTTATCCTCTCAGAGTAGAGGAGATCTGAGTTTAGCTCCCTTAACCTAAGAAGGACTTTCTTCTGTTCCAGTTATTGGCAGCAAAGCATCTGATTTTGTACCTGCTCACAAATCAACAGCGATAGCAAGGGTCTGCATTCTGGCTTAACTGAGGAGCAAACATCAACTATACATATACATTGGATGTCAAAGCTCAAGACAGAGAGAGATACACAGTCTCCAGCTGGAAGAACGAGCTGGCTCCTGTTGGTGCCCTTCTCTCCCATGTGTGAGCGGCTGATGTGTTTTCCACCCCTACTCCAAGGAGTCCAGATTTTAGGTGACACATTACTGTCTGTTGCGACATATATCTTTCTTTGAATGGGGTTCTACACAGAGGTCATCAAGATGCATTACCTACCATATTTATTTCATGTGTATGGTGTGTTTGCCTTAGTAATATATAGTAGGTGAAGAAGTAACAGCTCACTGTCAATGTTTTGTTAGACAGTAACATTGGACTTTTTCTGAACATACCAGTTTCTGAAAGCAAAGATACTTAAGATATTAGAATAACAGGAAACTTATTCTATTAATTCATGCTTTCTGGAGAGGAGGTAAAAGTAGGGAGATTCTCCTAGGGCAGCAATGTGCACAGATATTTTCCATTTTATACCTTTATTTCACCTTTCTTTTCATTTTCTATTTTATATTATGATGTAGGGTTTTTGTTTTATTTTGGGTTTGGTTTTTTTTTGCTTTGAATAGCTTCCTTTTTTTAAAACATGCACATCCTTTAACAGTTAGATAAAGAGAAATAGATCAGTAATTTCAAGCTCATAAAAGGAAATTATATGCAGGGATAATTTTTTTGTTTATTGTTTCAGATTTTCTTTATTGCACTTGGCAATTTCATCCAATCCATGCACTGAAAAAAGAAATCTTGTATTTCCAAAACAAACAAAAAATTCCAGTTGCATGGTAACCAGCCCACGTACTAAGCCCTAGAAGTATCAGATCCAGAGGGCTCAGGGCTTTGCCAAAGAATCAAAGTGCTTTTAACTGATTTCTTCATATGATAATAACTGCAACAAGGATTTTAACAACTACACTACACAAAATGATTCTGTAGCAAAATTTTTTGCTCTCACTGAAGTCAAGGGAGTTACACCATTGGAGAAGAGGATTCTAGCTCTTCCTAAGCAGTTTGTCCTTGTGCAGCCTACAGAGGGGAGTTTGCCTTCATCAGAGAGCGGAAGTTTCACCAGGCAACATCTCTTTCTGTCAAAGAGGAACTTTACTTTAAGGACACTGTAGACTTTAGATCCACAAAGTAAGAGAGCATAAGAATGAAGGGCATGGGGGGAGCCAGGAAGGCCCCTCAATGTTTGCCATCCTTCTAATGTCACAGAAGAAAAAAGAAAGACACAGCTGCACGATTTTCCTCTAGGCATTTCACATTAGCCCAATAGTCTCAAAGGTTGTAGTTACTTTGGCTGCCCTGATAATGTGGATCCACTGGAGATATATTTCAAGAAGCTGGAAGTAAGTCCTGAAACTGGTATAAATGCCTTGCTAAGGATCACAATATTGGGAACTATGATCAGAAAGGTCTTCGCTGCTCTCTTGAGCAAGGAGAAAAGAAGGCCCCAAAACAAAAATCTATTCCTCACAGTTCAGTTTATAATACACTTTCATGAAGAACAAGCTAACAAAGTTTCTTATTCATAGCATGTGGTTTCTTCACAATTACGAACTTAAGTAAAAGTGAGCTGACGTCAAAGCACTCATTGAGATATTCTTGATTTTCTGCCTAACATTGAATGCACCTCAGACTGGGGCTTTCACCTCAATGTTTCATCCGATTATAGTTTTTTGTTCACTTAAATCCTCAGTCTTTAATCCATGGACAATGGCTGGTAGGACATCGGTGTAACGAGAGTAGTATCTATGGCAATGTAGATATCGTGTGTTGAAATCAGTATTGTGTGTTCAACAGATGCAGCTGGAAATACCTGCCATAATACAAAACTTCAAATAAGGTAAAGATCACTGTCATTGCTGAATTCATGTTTGAGTGGGAAGGGAACACCTGACTTTTTCACTGCCAAAAATTTTGAGACTGTTTTGATTCCAAAGTTGTTTCATTTTGAAAAATGGAGTCAAAGCACCATTTTCAGGTGTGTTCTCAGCCTGAACACACACACAATATTCAAGGGGTATGTTTCTTCACAAATGTATGAACTCCAGAAGAGAACTGTTAATTTTTGGGAGGACTGGCAATTTAGTAGACTGACAGTGGTGAATCTTTGCCGAAATGAGCTATATTTCATTCACGCATGTTGGTTTGCTCTCTACATGCCCCCAGTTCTGTGAGCAGCACTCGGTCCTCAGATTTGCTACAGTTCAGTCTGATGCAGCTGCTTGTTGCAGCCCAAACCATGTGGTGTTTCTCATTGCCCCTCCATCTCTCCTTCCTGTGCCAAGTCCTTTACTCACTGTATTTTTGACTCTGTGGATGTGACAGAAAGCATCTCTTTTCACATCTTCAGGTCTGTAAATTTATCTCAATGTAGGTGTTCTCTCTCTTGCTAGCTGCAAAAGCACCGACTTTCCCTAGTCCCAGTAACACAGCTAGGCTTGCCCAACCTGCCTGGACCCAAATCTGAATGGCACATGGGGAATCCTCTCTTACTCTGTGGTTGTCACTGAAGGATCTATCCTACCTGTGCTCTCCAGGGTAGACTCAGACTTCTAATGGTCCAGTTTCAACTGGTATAGTTGCTTGACCTGAAAAATAAATGGATGAAACACAGACTCTTTGATCCAGGTATGGTACTCTTGGAGCAGATCTGCTGCTGGAATGAGACAGGATTCCAGAGAAGCAGCTGGAGTCTGGTATGTAGGATTTTCTGGACTAAAGCCAGGGAGCTTAGTTAATAACTCAGCAAGACAGACTGCTCCATCATCTAATTGGCTGACAACTTCAGGCCCTAAGTGCTCTGTTATTCATACTGGGCCCAGCACAACTGGAAAAGATATGTATTGGTTACAGCCTTCATAGTTGGTTTATTCTGTCAAAAGTGGTTGAATTAATCTGTCTCTCTGCAGACAAAACACAGGTTGCAAGTGGCTTGTGGGCTGCAGAACCTCTGAATCAAACCATGCATCTGTCTCAGTCTGAGCGGCCCCATTTTTATGAACAGCTGGTGTGAAGTTCTGTGTTGCTTTCTCAAGATAATATCAGACGAGGTCCAGAAGGCCTACAACCTTCTGTATTGTCTCTGTCTTTAAACCTGAGTTGGAGATAAAACCGCATATATGATACTAGGCAAGAATTTTCTGTTCCACAAAAATGTCTATACTCCTAGTAGTTGTGAGTGCCCAACCCGTTATAATGGGTAACTGATTATAAGGGGTCCTTCTCTAAGACTTATCTTACTTGAGTCTTTGACCATTTTGTTTCAGAATTATGGTCTGAGTTGAACCTCACTTAACACCAGCAGCCTATAAGATCTGTTAGAGAATATGAAGTTAAACACTTTGCAACCATGTGGCCAAATCTGTAGAAAACCTCCTGCAAAGTACGTGCATCAAAACCAATGCTCTTGTGATGTTGATGTTGACAAAGGATTTGGGGGAATTCTGCCTTAGGAGAGATGTATGTGTGTGCAGGGCACCAAGGTGGGAAAAACAACACTGAGGAAAGAAACACTAGTCACTCTCCAAACAAGTATTGAGAGCCTGACCCTTAAAACAAAGAAACAAACAGAGCTTATCAAGAATGATTTTTTGGGGTAAAGTGCTGGCTGAAAGAAGCATGAAGCTGTTCTAACAGGAAGAAGTCTCCTCTTGTTTGCCTCCTCCTAAGTTCAGTTAAACAGGGCTTTGTATAGTCTTTGTAAATAAAAGAGATTGGTGAAACACCTGATTTTAGCACTCATATCTCCTCCAAACTGAAACAAGCTTCAAGGCTCATTTGTTTTGCTAACCAGGAAGGTTAAAGGAGGCACTGTAGAAAGTCCATTATGGAAGTGAATTAAGAAAAGACACAAAATCTTTGAGCATCAAACAGAAAAGGATATATCAGAATTATCCCTGTGGAAAATTCTAGCGCTGGGAAACAGAACAATGAAAGAGCAAGAAAGCCACTGAGGCAGTGGGAGGACAGGCAGAAAATGTCTGCAGCTGTATATGAAACTATGTGGAAAACAAGGGAATAAGGGATGTTCATGGTAGTCTAGAAGAGAACTTATGCCAAACAGGCAATATGCCTGGGCAGCAGGGATGATGAGGAAGAGACTAATTTTTTAAGTATTGTAGAGAAAGAAGCAGCAGGACATTAGGGTGGAAAAAGGGGTGAAAGAAATGAAAGGTGACATGAAGGTTGAGAGCCTGAAAAGAGAAAGAAAATGTTTCAACCTCCAAAGATCCAACCCTGATTATGCAGCTGTCAGCCCTGCCCCTTTAATTAAGTAATTGATTAATTAAAATAAAGCACTTAATCTCTCCATTTACATATTATGCCTCCCACTAACCAGCACTGACTGCGGGGCCCTCATCAGAAAGCTCCTTCCTATTTGAATTCATGTTGGTTCCCAAACATATTACTTAGTAAATAGGAAATGACAACATTGGCTCAGTGCCCCAGTATCGTCGCAGCATTGCCATATGTCAGTATCATGCTAAACATAGTAAGCAGAAGACCCAACAATATAATTATTGAGGACATCTGTCAGCAGCACAAGCTACATCTGGGATTAGTAGCTGTAATACTGGAAAGACCTATAAGAAGCAGAGAGGAAAGTCCTTTTGTGTTGGCTTGTATTTTCAAGAATAGGAGCCAGATCTTCAGCTGGTGTAAATTTAAGCCATTCAAAGAAGCTAATGAACCCAGCATCAGCTGATACTAGCTAAGAATCTGACACTGAAAACAAGGCCAATGTCATTAAGTACGAGATTTAACGTTTTCTGTGTAAGGGTAGAATGCCTCAAAACAATCTGAGTTTACAACATGGAAGATCATTTATTAGTGGAACCAGCAGGTACAGACTGTCTTTTATCTCCGATCTGAAGGATCGTGGACAAGTTCGGAAAGCTCCTGAAGATCATTAAAAATTCTCTTTATTGTTCTTTGTACATCAAGCATGCAGTAGTGTAATTTTATATTTTGAATAAATTATAGATAGAAAAAAAGAATCTTTTGAGCACATTTAACACTCACTAAAGATTTTTTGTCCACAGCAGAGTTTATCTTGTAGTCTGCACAAGCAGACTGTCCAGTGAAACCAGTGACACATACAGATTATACCTATTTATTAATCTGAGGGCAAGCTCCTGTTGGGAAGCAAGTAGCTCCTTTAGTGAAATGCTACATTTGAGTTAATAACCCCTGCAGAAATCATATAGCCATGTTTGTGCCATGCTGTGCTCATTCTAACATACCATAGCTCTCAGCAAGATTTAATATTTCAAACACCAGGTTGCCCTAATATTGGTTATATGGCATCTGGGCTGGAGGTTGTCCACATTTAAATACATGGCAGAACGGCTTCCCTCCGTGTGTCTGTATACAAGCCCTAAGGATTTCCAGTCAGTTCACAGCCCCATCGTTTAAGCACCAAGTATACAATGAGGAGTTGCATCGCCATCTTCCACAGAGAAGCCAAAGGGATTACACCTAAGAAACGTTGACAAGCAGATTTTGAGCAATAACAAGAAAAGTTGTTTTCCAAAGAAAATGCCATGTGATGTATTAGATGAGAAATAAAGAAGAAAGGTTAATCTCCCCCGATAAAAGCTTTTCCTGCATGCGTCACATCATAAAACTTTTCATTCATTTACACTGCAGATTAATGAATAAGGGCATCTTTGCCTCTCAGTCAGGTTTGTAGTCAAGAGAAAATGAGCTTGTATACTGATCTCTGTCCCCACTTTTAATTTTTTTTTGCTTTGAAAGATTTGCTTGAGGCCTAAATCTGCAATCTATATGTAACGAAGAATTACAATAAATGCAGTAGACTACAGAATTGACAGAATGTAGATTAATTTTTTCCTAAAACTGGGAAAAATCCTTCCTAATGTCAATACACTGAGAGTTTTGAGGGATCTAAGACGTATGCCTCTTAACCTTACTCATTCAGCACTTGTGGGTGTGTATATATGTGCCTATATATGAGCTAAGCGTTTAAACTCTTCCTGTAGTCAGTGAAGATACGGTCCATAAAGCCTGTAGGTCTAGAGAGTGATTCAGCTGACTGAAGGATCTGCTTTAACTTTGATGCTTTGAATTGCCTTCCTGAGGTGTTTATTGCTCTCCTCGGACTGTAGAGGAAGCATATGGAGCCTAATGTCCTAACTGAATGCCTCTATACATTCCTGCATCTCCCCAACAACATACGCTTTCCAGGCTGGCAAACAAGGTATCCGATTGAGGTTAAAAATATTGGTTATTATGATGAGAGATAAAAAACTGAATTCAGAAGAACAATACTCTGATACAAACCTGAGACTGCACCCAAACCATCAAAATATTTTCATTCACATAACATGTAAAGAGCATTTTCTTTCCAGGATTGCATCGTGCCTTTTCTATACAGGACAGGAGGGAAAAGGGGCATGAGCACTGAAATGAAGAGGGGCAAGAGAACTGAATGTACATTTGCAGTGTCTTGCTGCTGTTGGTGCTCTTCCATGGGCTGAACACTGCTTGAACCTTGTGTGATTGGGATGGATGAAAGTGCATGATTATTCATTGACTGCATGTACTCTTCTGTCAAAGGCAGGGTCTGAATGAGCAGTTGTTTTGTTTAATTCCATTTTCTTAATAAAACAGAAAAAAAAGGCCT
Source organism: Pygoscelis adeliae (assembly GCF_000699105.1). NCBI lineage: Eukaryota > Metazoa > Chordata > Aves > Sphenisciformes > Spheniscidae > Pygoscelis > Pygoscelis adeliae. The sequence continues at coordinate 1,185,110 of NW_008824143.1, forward strand.
CTAAAATTGTTTCAGACCTCCGGCCTCACATCAGCTCATCCTCTCCTCTTCAAATGACAGAGGAGCTGAGAAAAGTTTTCTCCCAGGTTGAAAAATAACAAAAAAACCGCAAAACCTGACACATTATTTAGATAGCAATGGAAAATTTCAAAAAATTAAAAATGGAAATTTCATACTGTTTTATTTTCAGGATTTTTTTTCCTCAGATAACTGAGGATAGCTAGTTTTATTTTGGTATTAAAATTCAAGACTATAAAAATGGCTCAAACCAATGGCCTGACCCTGAAAACGCAAATTTATCTGCATCAGTAAACCTATCCACCTCATTGACATTACTTACATTTGGAAAATATATGTCTTAAATATTCATTTGTAGGATCTGTTTCCGAGTGTGGCTGAAGTGAGACTCAGATACACGCCCTTTGCTTGGGGGTAGATTTCACTATTACTGTTGAGGGAAAACACTCAGTTCAGAAAATTATTCTGTTTCTTTCTAAAAATAACCCAGTTTAAGAAACACAGACGTACAGAATGAATAACTTATTCTTGGCTGATTGCAACTCTGTAGTGAATTTTGATGGTTGAGTTGAAAATAGTGCTTGGATGAAAAGGAGTCTATAATGGAAACCATGCAGGAACTTTAACACTACCAGCAGTGCCAGTGAGTTAGTGTTCTACCCAGAGAGCTCGTAAGAATATCAGTCATATGGGGAGCTATGCACCTATTGGATTTGTTCACCAAAAGATTAACTTCAAAATCTGTAGCCTCAATTTCATCAGTTTTACTGTGTTTGAATGATCTGTAAATTTCAGGGTAATGTATTTTTAACATGCATCTCTGTAGGAACTATTGGACCCGTACAGCTTGTCTTTATTTGCAATGCTATAGACCTTATGAGCATTCACTTAGGTGTAGCATATTTAATTTTTTAATGGACTAATGCTTGTTCTTTCAGAAGAGTTTTTCTATATACAAAGCAATTACTTAAACCAGTGCTTGTTTAGCTCACCTAACCAGAGCAGTCACATAATCTTTAAGCCTTTTCATATCTTGCCAGCATTTTTATTAATGGACTAGGGTTGTTCCTGTCTTAAATATTCTTTTGCAAATGTTTCCACACAGAACAAGAAGGTGAATAACCTAGTGTTCAGCAATGAGTTTTGAACAGATTCTTATTCTCCTGATTTTTGATAAGGGAAATACAGTAGCCACCACATAGACCACATTTATGCCACTGCACTTGATTTTTGTTTAAGGCAGTTAGCTAATATTTGGGTTCTTGCAGGGAGGGTTTGAGGGAGAAATGGAGGATGGAGTGAGGAGTTTTCTTTGTTCACATTTCCAAAATATTCCCCAAAGCACTATTCTTATTTTTTCTTTGGGATCATGCTGCAAAGCCTGGTGGAATTTTGACTTCCATCTTACTTTCTCAATGTCCTGCTATATATAATGTTTTGCTGTTTGCATTTCTTCCTCTCTTCCCTCTCATGAGGGCACATGCGTGCACACACATTCGCACAACTATATCAAGCAACAAAGAGCACTTAGATGCAAACCTTTGTTAAACCCCGAACTGTACATTCTAATTCACGCCTGGAGTCTCACATGCAACAGCTGCTTTTCAGCTACCAGTTTCACAAAGGCATTTCATGACTCCTTATGGCAACTCTTTCTTTATGGAATTAGTTCAGTTTCACACAACCCTCAAGATAATGGCATTTACTAAAAATAAATTAATAAATAGCATCATTATTCTACTTCTGTATTTGTAAAAAACAGGGACTGACTCTCATTTTGGTCAAGACCATCCAAAATCATAACAATTCCCCTGACACCAAAGGAACTACCTTCATGTCAAACTGCTGTAAGCTAATAAAGAATTTGGCCAGACCGTTTCATATTGTATGGGAAATGTTATTTGTGATTAAGCTTGTAAAAACGAAGCAGTCACAACCCCTTTTCTACTGTACATTCAGTAATCAGACTTACCCCTGCCGCATCTAAATCCCTGCCAGGGCGCACTAGGACATGACTAACATCTATTATATATTTGTTTATTCCTCTCCTTCCCAGGCAATGATCATGTGCAATGACCAATGGAGTATTTAGAATACACCCTATATACTTACACCAGTCAAGGTAAGGTCAAAGATGTGCAGATTGCTTTGCAGCAGGAGGTGGTGAGGTTTGTTGTAACTCTCTGTTCCCATGGGAATTTATTTCCCACTTTGGGACAATTCCGAGGGAACTCTGTCTCTTGCACTGACACACTTACAAATGTTTTACCAAAGCAGCTGCTCTGGCTGGGAAAATGTTAATGTGCTGGTTTTACGTGTGCTTTCCTCTCAGGATGCTACCAGTGGGCTTGCTTTGCTTTTACTTTTTCCTCCTTCACAGAAAATGAGGTCTTGCTTAATTTTGCACTTCCCACCTTTAAAGTAAACTTAAATCCTTCAAGTTGCATCAGTGGAAATGTTTTTATTTAATACCGCACTGTACTGAAAGCAGCCCCTCCGAAGTACTGCTGTTTTCTACCTCGTTAATAGAGATGATGTTCTCAGAAAGCACCACTTGGAGTTTTACAATTGTTGTAAACTAACCATCCAAAGGCATTAAATGCAGAGGAACATAAAAATATTTCACAGTGGGAAAGCAGGGAGAAGGAAAGAAAACAATGCAGAAAAACTAAATATATAGGGGATATTCATCATAATGGAAGAAACACATTGAAAAAAAGGGTACTTAAAAATAGAAGAACATTCAACATTTGAAAAGTACAACAATTGTGATAAAAGCTCATAAAAAATAAAATATAATTACAAGCTACAGAATTTGAACAAAAGAGATGCTTGAATGGTTAACATGCTGGCTTTCCTCACTGCTAGTATTGTTATTTCAAAGTAGTGTTGAACAGTGCTACAGTCAAGTCTAGAAGGAAGATTACAAACTGTTAGAGAGCTACCCGCGACACAGAACATTATTTGCCAGCAGATTGGTCCCAGGGTCTGATTTTAAAAAGAGCATTTGCATAGCTGTGAACACGCTTAATTTTTATAGCAACACATTGCCTTCAAATTGGATTAATTATTGCAGTGTTTTACATTAAAAACTTGTGATCTGATTCTGCAATTAAAAAAAAATTATATGTCGCTGCTTTAGGTACAGCAGATTCCTTTCATTTTCTTCTACAATGAAACACTTCAGTACAATGGGTTCTGAAAACAATTTTTAATGCTGACTCCTCTGCATTCTAGCTTCATTTGTGGAGGTACACAAGCAGCCATAATAACAGCCTCAAACATAACTCAAACACACTGGTTTTGTACTTCAAAAGAGATATGTCCCCATTTCTTTCTTATATGTCTTTTCTCAAGCCTTTTATCCTTCACAAAGAAATACAGAGCTGACCTGACAAAAACACTTTTCTTGACAGAGTAATCAAAATTATCCTGCCTGAGTAAATGTGAGAGCTCTTTTCCTGATAGTGCTCCTGGGAGCATAAAGACATATATTTTGTTTGTATCTCTTGGAAAAATGTGGACTAGGGTGTAAAAGAAGATAATTATATTTAGACCTAGAATCTTATCAGTCCTCTGATCTTCACGAGACAGATAGCTCTCATCTCAGATGGAGACCCATTGAATTCAATGAATGTACATAAGGGCCTTGAGGACTATAATCGTAAGGAGGACCTAGATGCTCACCTGCTTCACCCAAAACATCCCAACACCTGCTACCCTGGAAGGCAACACACCCCCTGGGTTTTGACACCCTCCAGATGTCCATACTGCTTGAAAGGTCAAAGCTGGTAAGTGTGCTGTGAACCCATTTCCCAGAGTATCCCCAGAAAGAAAGAAAAACTGGTATAGCCCTTTTTTTACTTATTCCCCCAGAATGAAGAACATGCTCTGTGATGTAAAGGGCTCACTCTCATCTGCTTTATTGCATTCCTGTTACTAGATAAAAGCATAAAAAGCAGTTCTCTAGAACTCTTTCCACCAGCACACAGCTAGAGAAAGTGGAACTCAGCACAAGAGGGGCAGATAGACATTTCTGAGGGAATGTAACTACTACATGTCTTTATACTAAAAAAAACCCCAAACCAAACCAAGTAAAATCCCCCTTACCAAGAAAAGCAGCTCACATGTCTTTGCAGCGCCTTGTCAGAATTTATATTGCACCCTTACCCCCTCATCGTGGTCCTATGTTCATCCATATGATGCTCAGGTCATTCAAACCTGTCTGGAGCGGCATATCTGTGTTTTCTTTGTGTGGAAACCAAGGATGGGAGGGAAGAGCAAACATGTTTCAGCAAGGCCAAGGCACACACTTGAGATGGGGATCAGACAAAGTCTAGACAGATTCCTTGCTGTTTTTTTTTTTAAGATTCTTTAATACTAACCATTTAGTCTTTATAAAACATCCAAAATGTGTATGTATTAATATTCTTTGGGTGAAGCATCAAAAAAAATCTCTGCTTCAGAGTCTGCTCTTCTGTTCTGAATCTGTTATTGTAATACATGCAACATCTTCTCCTGTTTCTTATATTATTTAAATACAAACATTAAAAACATTCAAAAAGACTAATTGGAAAAATACATGTCTGAAAAATGTTTTTAACTCTTTTGAAGGAGGACTGAGAGTCATGCTATGTGTACTTATTTATAAAACTTTAGTAAATGAAGGACTTGACTTTCAGATGGTGACTTTCTTTTCCACATCCTTCATTGCCTTGTATAAACTATCTTGCACTTTAGGAGGGAGAGAAGTTCCTGGAGCTGGACTCACACAGTATGATGGTAGTCTCTGTGCCATACACAACCACTGCTGGCCACCTTCCCCGCATAAATCAGATGACCGCCCGATGGTAATGTGGAAAGCAGTAAAGCTGATCAGTAGAACTTTGGTCATCTGGTTTAACAATGCTGCCTTTAAATCCTGTATTCTTAAACCACTTATGTATTAAAAAAGGCTCTATAAAGACAAGCCTGAAAGATAATGGCTTGGATAATGGTTCAATAGTTCCAGAGATTTTGAGAGACATGAGTCTGAGTCTGGAATTTATGCACATTCCTGGTATTTTCCCATCTCAATGGCACAGTAAAGCTGCTTAAATAAAATGGAGTGGGGGAAATCAGCCACACCAGATGATTCATGTATGCTTCTGCCTCCACTCAACTTGTATTTTAAACATCTAGTTGAATTTTATAATCAAATGCTTATATATTTTTCTTTATGGTATTGGTAAGCAATGGTCCCTTTGTCTACAGTCTGTCTCATAAATATAAAGTCAACTGTTATTTCAAGTTGTATTAGATCTAGGTATAGGAGACCTTTGTTAACCTAAATAGTTTAAAATTTTCCTAGTTATTACTAATTTTCTTAGAACCCTGCAGTTAAATTTACATTGGCAAGTTCATAGATTGTTCTTTGCCAAGAGAAAACTCGTATGGAAAAAAGACGTTTCACATCCACATAGCTGATGAATATGTCTGATAAAGCAACTGAATAATATGTTATCTTTAAAATATGTATGTTTTTACTTTGTGAGTGATAGTAAAGTTTAGCTAGTTTTAGCAGCACATCTAAGGAAATTGGAGGTGCGGAATCAAAATGTTTTCTACTGTCATTCGTTCTATATTCTTGTCCTCTCTTTGAACAACCCAGATACCAAAATGCAGCTGTTTTGATCTTTGTTCTCTTTTGAATTTTCCAACTTAAAATGTATCACACTTATCACAATCACTGTCCTTTTCATTTGGGAAAACTGATTTTCCCAACCCTTTCTATATTTTGTTAGAATCATACAGAACTGTATGATTGTGGAAATTACGTTATTGTAGAAATTCAAAAGGGTACATACGAGACACTTCAATGAACAACCCACATACACATAGAAAACAGCAAAAATGAAGGACTATCAATTAAATCTGTGCCAGGCCCCAGGTGAGAGCTGTGCTATCGTACTGCCATTCTCTATGTGGATATTTTCTTTTTATTCAGATCTTATGATAAAATAGAAGAATCAATAGCAGAACTGACCAGAGGGCTTCACACTGTAAAAGACAGTTAGAAGATGTGGATCTAGTAGACCTTCTGAATTTCTAGTTTTTAAAAGATTTCTTTACAGCTGAAGTGTAGATCAGAAGCGAACCTGATTCAAAAATGGGATCTGAAAACAGTTGTAAACTTGTAACATGATGAGGGACCTCATTTGGAGACAACCTCAGACAGACTATACACAGGACATCTGTGTACATCACAGACGTGATGAGCCCACCTTGTTGGGCATTTGCAACATCTGTTGTACATTTGAGCTCGGCAAGCTTGACTTAAAACACAGCACATCATTGACCAGTGATCCACAGGGTGACTACATTTTGTGCTTTCAACAGGCCTGGCAACTGCCACCAGAACCTGTGCGATGACTACCTCTGTGGTTTCTGAATGTCAAACAGTCTAATCAGAGCCATTATTTTGAGTGGTGCATCAAGTATTTATCTTGAACAAATATATTTCATCTAGCAGGAGTGGTAAGAGGCTAACATACCATTAGTCCCTACAATAAATCAGGCTGCAGACTGATGTGTCCCAGTCTTGAGCTGAAGATGGCTCTGACTTTCAAGTGCTTTAACTTTCATTCTCAGACTTCTTCCATGCATCGTTCCACAAAAACTTGCTATGAAAGTAGGACAATTGCCACATAATCAGGGAATTCATCAAATACATCTCATTGTCAAGGAGTTTTTCTTGATACCACCCTCTTGAATTGTTCCAGTTTTATCTCCATGTAGATATAGAAATAGCTCTTCTCTTCCTTGATATTTACATTATCTGGTTATTTATGAACTATAGAACTGTCTACTACTGGTCAAATGCATATAATTTAATCAGCATTTCAGGAAATGGGCTTATTGTTTCCATAGAACAAGCATTACTTTTTACAGTCAAATATAGTCCTGATGATAGAAATTGTTCAAATATCAGTGACTAATTCCATCATCAGTTCACGTTCTGGCAAAAATATTACAAAGTTTATTTATATATACTTAGTTTTTAAGTCAGTTCTTACAGACCAGATATCACATTTTTTTGTTAGTTACTACCTGGCCAGAGTATAATTTTTTTCTTTTTAATCACTTTTCTTGAGCAGACTCCTTTGGTTCCTTTGAGATATATTGGAGGACATTAGAAATGTGCGTAATAGTTACACATACCATTATGCCTGAATAACTGAAGGGTACTGTTAATTCTCCTGTTAAAAAAATCACAGCTTCAACTGAAATACAGTTCGTATAACAGATGCAGCTCACTAACCCACCTCAGTCAACTGTTTGCCATATACTTTTGTGATTTCTCATTAGCTAGCATGTCTGCCTTCTGCCACAAACTGACTTACATTCCTCCCATCTGTTGCAAACCCAATTTAATTATCAGTCACTACTATGAACACAACAACAAATACTTTTATGCACAGAGGGTCTGCCCTTTCCCCCATTGTCAGAATTTTTGTGAGGTAAAGTTTTCAAGTAAAGTTTTCATAACAGATTAGTTCAAAAGATCTATTTCTGTATACATCAGGTTTTTATTAATGTTAGGTTCTAGATCCAGTAAGATCAATCAGTAATTCAAATTAAACTGTATTTTCACACAAATTTATCTGATTAATTTTTTATTTGAATGTTTGCAAAATGGAACATTTCTTTGGACTATTTCTACAACTGTAATTAAGCTAGAGATTTTGCAATTACTCAGTACTGATATATTGCATACATCACAGCATTGTCAGTTATTAGAACTATCTGAACTAGAAAAGCAAATAGAAATGAGATCATTTAAAAAATTAATTATCATTAATTATTATTAAACAAAAGGAAATTAACTAAAACCCAACAGTCAAGACATAATGGAAAAACAAACCAGAACATTTAAACAAAATTTAAAAGTATATGAAGAACTGAAGGATCATTATATTTAGTGGGAAAATAAATAATGTCAAACTGAATTCTAATCTCTGTTAACTGATTACCACTCCTAAGAATCAAGAAGAAAAATCTGAGCTGTACAGAAAGAATCCTCATAGTTAATTTATATGAAAATGGTGTTAAAAATTATTTTTACATATACTAGCAACAATTTACAAAACAAAAAAAATATCTGTTTTTTCCCATTTAAAATTGGAAATTTTAAAATTAGCTGTGAAAATATTAAAACTGCTTTAAAGTTGTCATGCTTTTTTTGTGAACATCTGATGCTTGTTAGCCAGCTGGATTAACGTTGTTTTTTTCACATATCAACATATACTATTTGTATTGGGTCTACATGCTAAGGTTTTGGTAGTGGGGGGATGGCTGCGGTGATGTCTTCTCAAAGAAGACACCAGAAGCTACCCCATGTCAGACAGAACCAGTTCCAGCCGGCTCCAATGGACCCGCTGCTGCCCAAAGCTGAGCCCATCAGTGATTTTGGTAGCGCCTCTGTGCTAACATGTTTAAGAAAGGGTAAAAAAAGCTGCGCAGCAGTTGTAAGAGGAGTGAGAAAATGTGAAAGAAACAACTGTGCAGACACCAAAGTCAGTGAAGAAGGAGGGGGAGGAGGTGCTTCAGGTGCAGAGATTCCCCTGCAGCCCTTGGAGAAGACTGTGGTGAAGCAGGTTGTCCCTCTGCAGCCAGTGTAGGACCATGCCAGAGCAGATATCCACACTTCAGCCCGTGGAGGACCCCATGCTGGAGCAGGCTCCTGGTAGGAGCTGCAGCCCATGGAGAGAAGCCCACGAAAGAGCAGGTTTTCTGGCAGGACCTGTGGCCCGTGGGGGACCCACGCTGGAGTTATCTGTTTCTGAAAGACTGTACCCTGTGGAAAGGACCCATGCTGGAGCAGTTCTTGAAGAACTGCAGCCCATGGGAAGGACTCACGTTGGAGAAGGTCATGAAGGACTGTACCCCATGGGAGGGACCCCATGCTCGGGAAGAGTGTGAGGACGAAGGAGCAGCTGAGATGAAGCATTATGGCTGCTCAGGGGGAGGAGGGAGAAGAGTTAGGAGGGAAGTTGAGTCTGGGAAGAAGGGAGGGGTGGAGAGAAGGTGTTTTTAGTTTTGTTCTTATTTCTCATTATCCTACTCTGTTATTAATTGGCAATAAATTAAATACATTTCCCTAAGTCGAGTCTGTTTTGCCCGTGATGGTAATTGCTAAATGATCTGCCTGTCCTTATCTTGACCCACAATCTTTTCCATTGTATTTTTTTCCTCCTGTCCTGTTGAGAAGAGGAGTGACAGAGCAGCTTGGTGGGCATCTGGCAGCACCAAGGTGAACCCACCACACTATGTCTGAATAGTATTTTCTGAAAATAATTCCTACAATTGATTTGAGTATTATACTTTATTTCACAAAATGCATCTTTGTTTGCTATTACTGAGAACAAAGTCCTTCAATCTTGTGTCTTCAAACCGTTCTTAATATACAGCAGGACTTCAGTGACACCTCTAATTGATAAAGTTGTCTGACATTGTCTTTTAGACCCTGCTTTGCTTTATCATTTGACCAAACTTCATTTGGTGTGGGATGTCCCATGTTAGCTCTCTTTATACAACCACTCTTTTCTTTCTGGAAAATTTCACATAACATGGTCCAAACTTTGGCCAGGCAAATGTATTGTCTTGGCCTCATGCAACATTCTGGCAGTCCTTCCTCTGCAATGCTCATAATCCTGCATTTTGGGATCCCTGAGCTGGGTCAGGTGTGAGTGCTAGCAATAATCGTAGGGTATCACGTGATATGTTGGACAAAACCTGAAAGAATGAGATAGGTGAACTCAATATAAAGATGGAAGATGGAGACTGGAGAATGTGACTAGGTATCAGTGGTTGAGGGAAGAGAGAAGCAAACCAGACGGGGAGCCAAGACTGGTGCTAGGATAACAAGCGGCAAAAGTAGCTAGACAGGGCTAGGAATGATGACTGTTTTGGAGGAGTCTGCTAATGGCTAAGCAAGAGGCCTGGGGCTGAAGGTTGTTGTGGGAGGAAAAGGATGCATCTGAGTATTTTAGTTTGGATATTAGCACTGGCAACTAATTTAGCACTGGATCAAGAATGTACTTTTGAAAGAAATCTCCTGGTGGTCCTTGCTACTGTGTTCTGGTTCACGTTACAACACACATCGTAGATTCCTTTCAGATTAAACTGGGAAATGCACTACAGAACTTTAGTTACTGTACTTCTGCCTCTGCACTGCTAAGAAGACTTTTGGCCCAGTAGGCTATCATCTGTGGCCTTCAAGCCTAAGGAGCAAGGTGGCTTGCATTCATGTTCTTAGACCTGGCCTCAAGACTGTGTACTCACTATGCATAACACTTGGCCTGATTCTTCTCTGGACTCCAGGTGGCTTTAAGTCCTAGTAATTAGTTTTGGGTGAGAGCATGAAATAATGTGAGAATTTGCCAGAACGATGTTTTTATAGCATCCCTGTGAGAATGTGTGTTGCATATGCTAAGACATGGCACTGGGTGGCATTAGAGAGGGCAGGGCCTGCAGAGATGAGGATTGGCTTGTGCAGAGGAAGCTAAACCTGTCGTAATTAATGTTCATATTATCTGGCTGGAACATGCTTTGCTGTGCACTGCTCTGTCAGTTGTACATGGGTTTCCTCTGGAGAAAGCTGGTTGGGTCATTTCAGCAAAAGACAGGAGAAACGAGCTGGCACACATCCAATGTAAATAAATGGGGGACCAGATCTGGGAGCAGCTGCCAGACCTGGAATGTAACTGACAAATGCAGGTGCATCCCAAAGCCAGGATGTGAAGAGGCTGGATACATGACAGGGGACCAAGAAGGATGGTGAGGGAGTGAGGGGATTGAGAGGACTGGGACAGCTTCTGTAATGAATGAACAAGGAAGAGGCAACCACTCTTCAGGAGAAAGGCAGGGAATCTGAAATATTAATAAAGCTTTTGTAATTCCTTTCTTAATTTTCATGTTATTTTATTATTCCCCCTCTAATTTATTGGCCTTCTTTATGGCCTGAACTACTGCAGCCCCTTCAGTTTCTCTGTCTGTGAAGTGTTTTCGAGGTCCCTTTGTTTGAACATGCTCAAACACCAGGGACACATGAATGGGTTAGTCTGAAGAAAGTCTATTTGGCTTGCTACTAAATGATTTTGCATCATCTCCAAGAGTCAAATCTATCCCTGGATTTTCAGTGCTCACCTTTCAAAGCAAAAGCTTTCCATCTTCTCTGCTTTAAAAGGCAAAGTCTAATATTTTTTTTCCCTTTTGAAGCAACTTGTCCACGTTTATGCCTCAGGCTTCACCTCTCCGTTCATTTATTGACAACCTCATCTTTCAATATTTTAGACTGCCTTTACTGGCAAGCTCAAGAGAGGAACAAAAAAGACTTGGCGTCCTCTGAGAATGAACTGCTTTCCTACCTCTGATCCAGAGTAGGGCAAAACCACGCGAGTGGTGTTCTTGCTGCTATGAAAAGCTTACTCCACCTAGGACATCCCTAGATAAGTCTGTCAGAATATAAGCCTTAATAGCAACTGATATACATATTAACCGATTCTTGATCAAATCTTCAGTTGAAAGAAACACTTCTATGATCAGCATTTCAGCAAATAATACCCTTTAAGCTACATCTGATGTGATGTTGAGATTTGCAAACTTGTCTCTCATCATTGTTTGAATAAGTAGAGAAAGACACTATTTAAACTTATTTATAAAAGTCAAGGAAGAGGACCAGTAGGCAGGATATTAAAAAGCAGTGTGAGGCAGTGATGTGATCAGACTTCATTTGTCAATATTTGAGTTTCTTTTGAGGCATTTGAAAATCCAGTGGAATTCCTACATGCAATAGGTCAAACTCCTCTGTAAAGCAGAGATGGAAAGGGCATCTCTTCTTTTTGAGAGGAAATGCTTTTCTTTTGTATATGAATTTCACATCTGCTCGACTGACCTGATTTCTATATTTGACAACTGTTTGGTTTTTGGCTCTGAGGGGGTTGCATTTTGAAAGGAAAGAGGTGTATAGCTCTGTTTCAAACTGTACAGATAGATTTCAGCTACTTTAGCTATCACTCCGGCAAATCTACATTTCATTCAGAGAAATTCCACTGAGAACCATGATTGGATTTTCTAATACAGGCCTTGAATGTCTATGTATTATACGTGTCCGTCCTTTATTTGTGGGTTTGTGTAACAAAATGCTTTTAAAGACCGCAGAGTACAACTATAATTATTCATTTTTAATTTTTTTTTTAAATTTTAAGCTTTAGTAGAAATCAATTTATTTAGGCTTAAATAGCTTTTTTGGCACAATTGCAGTATTTCTGTAAGTGATGATATTGCATGTTGCAAACTGTGCAGTGCTGACACCAGCAAGTCCAAATGCCAGCCAACACTATACACAGTAGTAGCCCTGGGACAAGGATAGCAAATGAGCATGTATCTAATTAAAGTTCTCTGATAGGATTAATCAGTTGACATTTTGCCACATAAATCAATAGCTGGATTTTCCTCCCACCAAAAAGCCTCCTTTTCGCTGAGGAAGCTATTCACTCTTAGCTAGAAAGTCAATGTTTTAGGCAGATGATTGATTTGCCCTACATTTTATGCATTCAGATTCAAAACACAAACAACAGATGGCTTTCTCTACAGTCCTAAACCTAGATTTGATTGGTGTAATCCACTCAACACTGCTGGAATTCAAACCCTGTAGACTTACAATGACCTATGGAACTCTCTTCTACCCCATCTCAAAGGTAACCTGTCCAATTTAGCAGGTACAATATCAAGTGATTTAGACCTCCAAGAGAAGTACGGTAAGACAAGGACTACTCTGTCACTCTTAGTAGCTGCCGTGACACTGAAGCAATGGGCAAAGTAACCTCACACTGCGCAGAACCTCATTAAGAGTGACCAGAAGAAGCCATTCCAGATTACAGCCATCATCAGCCGGACCTTCCAATTAGTGCACGTTACTCAGAGCTGTTACTTGTTTGAATGGAAACTCTTGGGCTGGGCCTGAGAGGATTTGTCTTTTAATTAGGTAATTATAAATCCCTAATTATAGGCTGATAATCTTTTCAATGCCTCTTCTTTGGCGCCAACTAGACCAGATGACTTGGACTTATCCTCATCCTTGAGGAGAATGAGATTTTTCTTCCACAGATAAGAGTTGTCTGTAGATCATGAGTGATTTGGTGTAAAGATTACTAGTATTTCTTAAGCTGCTTCAAACAGCATTAAGCTTCTTTTTTTTAAAAATTGTAAATAGTGAACACATTATAACGTGCTTTCTATAGCTGAATCTGAATCGGTACAACAACAATACCAAAATTTGTAGGAACATTAGTATCCATGCATAGTAACTGTTATATTAAACAACATGATTTTTCCATGTAGAATGTAGAATTTCACAAAATTCAATAAAAAGCTATTGTAAAAAAGAGGAAAATTGGACACTTTATGTATATAATTGAAATGTCCTGCTGTTTCTTTAGTGAAAGCTGGCAGTAGTGAAAGATAACAGACTGTTACACTTACTCAGGGAAACTACTCACAGGATCAGTTTAGCTTCAGGAGTCAGTTAAATCCAGAACTTCATCAGAGAAAATTAAAAAAATACCAAGTTCCCCCCCCCAAACTGAGTTTAAGGAGTATCAAATCTACTTAAGAATCAGAGTAAAATTCAGGGAATAATCATGGAAACAAAAGGGAGAGGTAAGAGGGATTTTAAAAATAATATTAAGGATTACTCTTTAGAAGAAGTGACCTAAATTAAAGAGTGCTCATGTTGAACAATTGGGCTAAATAACCCTAAAATTAAATGAAATGTTTAGTTTTGGGTCACATGAACTATATTTGTTTGCATAAAAACCTCAAAATATTTATTTGGTTTCAAAAAGCCTTTTTTTTTTTTTCCTGTTCAGATTTATTCTTCAACCAATAGCTGAAAACCCCATAATTTGGCTTGGTGAATACTTTCTGATGCAAACCTGACATTGCTCCTGCTCTAGCATATAGTAGCTTTAGACTTATGCAAATTTATAGGACATAGATTTTATATGCCAAGGCCTCTGTGTCAATCTCTATGGCTAATCTGAGACCTCGACCGATTTCAGCATTAATACACCCCAGCAGATTATGCTTTTTAATTGTTCTCTCAAATACACCGAAAAAGTGCTTTCAAATGGTGAGGAGCCTAACAAGCAAAGAGATTTTGCAGTCATCTCCAAATGAAAGGTGGAGTAGGGGACGTGAACACCATAAACTGGACATGAACAAAAGAAAAGACATAGGCAAGAGAGAAGGTGGAAATGTATGTGGAATTTACTTCCTCTAAATCAGCTGTGCACCTTGAAATTGGGAAATCCAGCTCCTGACAGATATTACAGTTTTACAATCATTTTTGAAGTATGGGATTAAAATGCAGAGTTAAGGTCAGCAAACAAAATAAAAAATATTGCAGAACTAATTCACATATGCTGTGGGTGTTATTTCATGTTTATGACCTCTCTTTGGAAGCTCATCCAAATTACCAGGAAATAATTCAAATTAGGGGGTCAAATTTTTCTTTGCAGCTCCCTTTAGATGCAATTGAAGGTATGGGGATGAATTTGAAGGCAAAGTCTGGTTATAAAAACTCCATTATATTGGTGCATGTATATATAATTCTTATGAATATGGATAGAAAGCTATAGTTGTTTCATAGACAACCTAAAAAATCTCACATTCAGAGATCCCCAAAATGAATCCATTTTGGGAATAAGAATTTTTAAATGGTTAAGATTCCTTTTTAATTAGGCTTGAGCTAGGTTTCTGGGTGCCTGAATTCACCAAAACTCACTATCCAAGTGCCACATATCTGACTTTTTAAAACCGTAAGAAATGTTATGAACAGAAAGGTAAACAGAAGATACCTCTTCACACCTGGAGAGTTTACATAGAATGGTTTGGGTTGGAAGGGACCTTTAAAGGTCATCTAGTCCAAACATCACAAGGTACATAAGGGGACACCACTTTAAAATCTACATTGCACTTGTAATTTCTACTTTTTTCCTACCTCTTGATGCACTGTTTTAGATTAGCATTTTATTCTGCACCATTCTTGGAAGAACTAACATAAAGTAATGACTGGATAGGTGCAGACTGTATGCCTCATTTTTTGTAATTATGTTTATTGACATGAATGGTGTGACATACGATGAATTATTTTAGACCCTTCTCTATAAAACCTTTTTTTTTCTGAAAATAGAAATTACTTTTAAAGTGCTAAAATTCTTTTGTAACTCTTCTGATATCCATCCTGATACCCAGCTTATAGTAGCCAGGAAGCTGGCCCATATTAAGAAGATGCAAAATCTACAACAGTTCTCACCAATTTACTAAATGTGTTATGTGCAAGGTTGTTTCCTGATCATTTCAGAAGCTTTCTTTTTTCTTTTTCTTTTTTTTTTTTTAATCAGTTTTGGACACACTTTCCTCTCTGGTTAACCTACCTCTTACTAGGATGAAAAAGGCATTGTCCTCTGCTGGAAGAGTTATGTGATGAGGAAACCACTTCTGCAGCAGACAAGCTTGTGGTCAATTTTATCCCTGTGTACAGAGCAAAGAAAAAGGTTTCTGCAAAGAAGAATTTAAAATAGGGTTTTCATGAATCATTGTTTGCTGGACATGCCAGGGAAATCTAAATTGAGGAAGACATCCTTTCACTTAGTTAGGGAAAACCGCAGTTCATAATTCTTTCAGAAACACACAGTGTCAGAATTTGTACTATTTAGATACTGAAAGCCAAGCCAGATTAGATTAAAAACTGGCTAGCTATATTTTATAATTCTCCAGGAAGTGCTTTTTATGAGAATTGGAGGGAAAAAAATTAACTGCAGTAGAACTGATCAGGAATTTTTGACTACATGGATTTTCATTTGAAAATACTAAAGTTCAAAAACTAACTTTTTATAGAAAAGGAGAGGTTTGGAAGGAATTACTTTTGGAAAGCTTCACAGCATCAAGAAGAGATTTCAGGCTTTATTACAGTTAGACAAAAACTGCAGAGATCAAGAGCCTGGCCGATGTCCCATAGTCCTGAGGCACAGGAAAACAGGCTTCCAGTATAAAACATGTATGACATGAAACATGAACACAGATCTGCTATATTCCAGGTGAATGTCCTAATGAAAAGGTACATATTCAATGTTTTTCTTGCTCAAACAATGTTATTTTTACAAGCTCAATCAACTCCCAACAGGAGAATTACACAGCTGCTGCTCAATAGGCTGGTGGTGGGACATTCACCTGAAATATGGGAGGCTGAGAAATAGTTCCCTGCTCCAAGAAGGCCAGAGCAGTAACTTTCTCTCTGCTGTTTCAGAAAAAGAGAGGGAGATAACCTAATTAATCAAATAATCATCATTATTAACTATTAGTAATAGTGTAACTGAAGTTGTTAACTATGTCCAAGGCATCTCTAAACTATAATACTGTGCTAGCTTACATCTTCCTACAATAAACGGGTCTCACCATTCCTGCCACTTTGTTTATCTAGGAAATTGTTTATTTCTTTGTTTATGCTGTGAAGTTTGAAATGCAAGAAAGATGAACATAGTTGTTTGAAGGAAAGATGTTTACTGAAATTAGCCCAAAATAAAACCAAGATCCGAAGGATTACATCCTGAGAACTTATGTTTCATTTACATCCAGATCTGGAACCAAACTTTACAGAGCCTCCTGGAGGAATGAATTATGAAGTCCTCAATAATGAATTAAAACCCCTCAAATTAGGGGTGTTTTAAATTTGAATTAATATTATAGCAACGCAATCATAAGTCTTAGAAATATTTGAAACATAATAAAACCATGAAATAAAGTTAACTTATTTTTTTATTAATAATCTTTAAATTTACTGTTATTTTACTTACATTTGAACTTCACAATCATCATCTGAATCAGAAACAGGTATTCAAGAAAGATTGGCAGGACATGAAAAAAACAAATCAATCCCATCATTATTAAATTTTGATATTCATTATAATTTTTTATGAACTCATCCCTTACCTTCAATCTTCAGTAGTGTACTCTGAATTGGTATAAAATTCTGAAAAACTAAGAAATGTTACTAGTTTTACCTGAACTCAGACAAAAATCTATAGCTTGGATGAAATTTTATTTACATTGGATATGTTTGGTTCATTCATAGCTATGAGTAAAAATTTGAGAAGATGAAAGTCCATATGGATGAGAAACTAAGGGGTCTGATACTTGCAGTTTCATTACTCAGCTTTGAAATATCATATACCTCTAATTACTTTTCTCTGAATGTTCTTGCTTGGCAAACAGAGTAAGTCTTGGGCTGACAGTCCCTTACGTTGAACGAGTCAAGTATAAAAATTGTATTATTACATCCACAGTGGTATTAGGGTGTAAGAGAAAAAATGTTTGCAGAGAAAATTAATTGAACTGTTGCTACATAGGGGAAAAACGAGGGCTTTGAGCAAGCCCTTTTTTAGTGCTTCAATAGAAGTAAGTTAAATACATGCTGAGAATAATAACTCTATTTTAAACTTAACTGTGGTAGTCAATTAGCCAACTGGAGAGAGAAGGGCAGTTATTATCAGAGAGGAGTATTAGCAGAAAGAAAGTGACAAAAGCTGTCAGCTCTGTGAGTTACAGATGGTGACATAAGAGCGCCTGCAGAACTACAATGCAGGGAACATAAAAATGTTTGTATATGCCATGAAAATAGCACCTCTTTTTAGTCCATGATTTTTAGAGACATCACAAATTTTAATGCCAAAAGCAATCTTCTGTAGATGTTTTAATATTAAGAGGTTGAAGAAAGACTAATTATTTTGAAAAGGTTTTCTTCTATAGTCCTTCACTGACCATCTTTGTGAGCTCATTCAGATGCATAGCTGTAGTTTCGTAGATGATTTTAGATGCATTAGCTGAAGTATGTTGCATTCTGGTATACGCAGGTTTAAGTCTGTGTTATTTAAGATTTAAATAACTCTTTCAGTATTGGGGGCATTTTTTCGGTGTCAGACAGGTAATGGCAGGATTTGCTAATACAGAAACTAAGAAATGATCCTGAGAGATCGTAAGACAAGACTTTCATCATACAGATTGAGCCCTTTACTGGCAAATAATGATTTTCCAAATTCTTTTAGGCATTATGGTAAGCATTGGATTTCTCTGTGGAAACACTCAACAGCCAAACCACAGAAGCTTGCTTTAAATTCCACAGAAGCCAGTTCACAGCACTGAATCAGGTCTCAAATTGGACCTAGATATAATCAGCATAATTAAAAGTTGAATTCATAAACAAGGGGCAGAACATAACTGCATAATAAATAAAGGCCAGAGAAACCAAGACGAAGCAATAAAGAAGTGTGTTCTCAATGTAGCAGTCTTGCTTCTGCAGTTCTTTTCCTACTGGTTTATATCATCCAGCTCCTGGGAAATCAGGTGCTTCCTGCCAATTGAAGATCATTAACACTCTGAAAACAAACACATGGTTTTCTGTAGATTCTTGTTAGCATAATATTAATGCTCTTGCTTTATGGGAATACATTTTGATTTAACCTCAGACAGGCAGGCACTTCAATGTGTCTTTTTAGCTTAAAAGAGACAAATGCTTAGTTTATATCAGATCATAAAGAAATCAGGATAACACAGAAAAGAAGAAGAGAGACAAGAATGAAATTAATCTCATATAACTGTGGACATCTGTAGTGGGAGATGTCTGTATCTCAGCTAATAACCTCCCCAAGCTCCTTTTATCATAAATGGAGCTTGGTACTTTTGGTACTCTAAACAATTAGCTCAGATGTCAATGCTTACAGTGTAAATGTTTGCATTTATTCAGGTGAATCCAACTCTGAATTATTATAACATGTAACCTTTAAGTTATGATGTCATGCTCTTAAGTCTGACTTGATTTCTGTGGCTTCAAATCAGCAATGTACTTAAGCAATGGCCTAATTTTAAGCATATGAATAGTCCTATTGAAGTCAGTGGGATATTCACATATTAAAGATACACTTCAGCGCTTCGCTGAATCAAGGCCTATGTGAGTAATATGCCACATGTGTTTTTTCTTGCTATAACTTTGTTACATCACTTTACCTTCAGGCAGTAATTTCACTGTACAGTGGAATGAATGTTTTCAGAAAGCTCTCTTAAATTTTTAAGATTTTGGCATTTTTAGAGCAGATGCTAGTAAATCAGTAAGGCTTGTATTCTTTCCTATGCTTCAGAATAGCACTAAAATCTAATAAAATATAATTCAATGTTTTGGCTACTGCATTAATTGAACACTAAAGCTGTTTTCATCTCTTAGTAAGAGTTTAAAATATAATTAGAGACACGCTAACTTTTTTTTTCCATGTTTCATGTAAAAAAGATGAGCGCAAATAGTAACACCAGTTACCAAAGTAGTAAAGATCTTTTCAACCATTTAACAGTTAGGCAGCTCAACACATCCATCACTCATCTATGTAATTTCTAATCCTTAAAAGCATAGATGGCCCTAACAAGTTCCGAGTACATCTAAATTTTTCAATGGTTTTGTAACTGTCCTTCATATACAATTTATACAATCTCATTGAAGAGAGCCTAAAACTGGAGTGTAGATTTTTTACATGGATCAGTCTCCCAGTTCGGCTGAAAGAAGAGGGCTCGGTTATAGTGAACTGCAACCTGAAGTCAGAAATTGTGAAGAAGGAAATCCTACCGCTGAGGTGTTTGATGCTCTGTTTTGATCTCAGTGGACATCTGAGCAGAACACAATATTCTGGGCTCAGCAGCATACCTGGCCCCTGGGATCAGGATAGAGGAGCACTACCAAGAACAGGTCGTGCCAGCCCTGCTGCTGAAAGGGAGGTGCAAGCTGTTCAGCTGGATGCAAATTAAACACAAGCCTTAGTTTTCTGACAAATTCCCAACATTGCCTTTGGTAGGGTAAAAGCTTGGCCTCTTCTACAGCAGGCAAGAAACACTGTTTTGCTTGTAGTTAACTTCCATATCAGGCAGGTACTCAGTATATCGAGATCTTCCCAAACAGGCCTTACTGTAGACTATTTTTATACCAAGATACCGTGTAGCAGTCTTTATAAAAATAAATGAACTATAACATTAAGCTGAAAGGTAAGCAAAGGTGCTGAGTGTTAAACATATTAAGAGGGGGAAAAAAATCTGTTAATCATTTTATTAATGTTTTCTTTTCTGCAGAAATCCTTGAAAATGCTTGTAATTCTTCGCAGCTGACAGGCTGCTGATTTTGCAGAAAGAAGAGCTTTTTGAGTCCCTTAACTCCAAGTCACAGTTGTTCCTTGTTTTGACTGTTGGAGAATTAGTTCAATAACCTCCCAAATAGTAAGTGCCTATGCTCTTACAATTTAAGCATAAGAAGGTCTGCATCTGAGAAAAATTAGTCAAACAAATACTACATTGAAACAGAAGCTTAATGAGTTACACTTACATGAAGCTGTGTAAGGGACTGTCAAAGTCATTTTGATGCCGTATGGATTTTTACAATGATGTTACTTCACTTGTTTCAACAGATGTAGTCCCTATTTGAAGGATTGCCCTCTTTCACGCAAAGTGGCACTTGAACATTCCCAGGCTTGTGGGAAGCGGCAGCCGGGGTGAGGCTTTGGGTCTGTGATCTACTCTGTCCTTTTACCATGCCCATGATAAAGTCCATGAGACCCAGTCCCCAGCTGTACACTTGGTCTAGCACTAATGCTGTCTTGAGGACTGTCATGGTGGCACCTTTTCAAAACTCCGGTGGGGAATCTCCCACTTTTAGGCGCGCCTCTGATGCATGTCTCCAAGCAGACTGGATATTCCCCACTTTGGGTATGCACCTACCAGCCACAGGGTCCTGGTGCCCAAGTCCACCAACACATCTCCTGCAAGATGTGTTGCAGACCAGCAGCTTTCTCAGCTAAGTCAGCCTGTTCCCGTGCCTTCGCTCACTGTTCAGAGCACATGGGGCACCAGGGTGTCCCAGCCAACCCTGCTGCCCACACCACAATATGACACCTGCCGGGGAGAAGACAAGCTCTTCTTAGGGAAGAGATGTGTTTCAGACCACAGGTGGAAACAGGAGCACTTTCCCTCTGCAATAATGAACAGAAAGTTATCCAGGGACACAATTCCTACCAAATCCCTGAGGCTTTTTGGCTTCCCTAAACAGTGTGCTGAAGCACCTGATGCTCTCTGCTCTAGCCAGCCACCAAGACCGGGCTTGACAGCTGACTAGCTGTTGGCTTCCTACAATCTGCAAGTAACAAGAGCCATTCACCATTTTGCATGGTCATACAGCTCTCCACCACTGAGTCTCCTCCCCTTGCTCTGCTGCTTTAATCCTCTCCCTTCCCTTCATCTTCCAAGGCAGTGAAAGATGTATTGACAGCTCGAAAATGAGTAAGAGAATTTGTATTTCCCTTCCCACCAAGAGCCATTGCTTGGCAGAACAAGAAATTGCATCTAATATTCTCACAATTTAATAAAATTTATTTATCAAATAAATTTGATAAATTTATGTTAGATTTTTAAATATTTTGAGTCTTGTTCTGATTGTCTTTACATTAATATCTTACTAAGTACATCTCCAAATTTTGGCATGAGTGTTTTTGCTGAAGTGCTAGACAGGCTGAGGTTCCTGTGCGAAAACGCCCATGACATTTTTCACTATCTAATGTTTTATGCTGACAGAATCATTCTGGCAGCTTTTTTTCTATGGACCAGCTCCTTCCAGAGACACTGAAAGAACAGACTCCAAGGTTTCAGGTTACAGAAGTCTGGAATAGCTGTATCACACAAACAGCTTTCCTACACTTCCTAGGTTGTCTGAAAAGCAGTGGCCCTTAACATGCTGTTCTTGAATGAAAAAGGCTAGATAAGCCTCAGCCTTCCTGGTGATAAAACTAACAAACAAAAAAACTTAAAATGAAAAAAGTAGTGTCAAATCATGTTTATTGTGCAGTGGGAGTGTGCTTTTCATATTTATCTGAGAACAATGTTAAACTTGGATAGTGAATTGTGTTAAGAAAACTTTTTAAAGGCAAGATAACACTATAAGGTCAAGTAGTAAGAAACATCAGAAATTTTATTTTATTTCATCATCTAATTTCTATGAACCATATGCAATAGTCAACCTTTCAAATCTACTATGGTCTCACATTAATTTTTCTTGGCTTGTTATCTGAATATTATATTATTCTGTGAATCAGCTGTGGATAGACCCTATTATCAGAGACGATGGTCTGGACTTGATGAAATAAATGATGAAAGAAATTATGAGATTGAAACAGATTTGTACCATCTTTATTTTTTCTGTTTGCCTAACTTTTCTAATGTAGATTCTTTTTATTTGTTTTGAATCAAGCATCATTATGTATCATTCAGTCTCAGATAAAATATAAACATTATACCAAAAAATAAGTATTTTCCAAAAATCCTTCTTTTGCTACTTAAAGTATAATTACCTGGTCAATCTTAAATCCTACATTCACCATGATCTCTTCTACACTCCCAAATTTCAGAGAAATTACTGGGTTAAGTCAGGTAATTGCCTTTATAAATTAAATCTGAGAGCAACAGAAGCACTAAAGGAGTAAACAGGAATAAAGTACAAAGCAGACAGTTACAGCAACATATAGGAATTATGAAGGGTTTGCCAGAAATACCAATCTCATGTGGAGACAGGAAGAATTACCGCAGGGTACATATCCTCACATGGAGAAGAATGGAAGAGAGTTCTTATTTCCATCAAAGAGTGGAAGACAGAATATTTAAAAAAAAAAAATCTAATTTTAACCCAGGATTGAACAAAGAGATGATCAAAGCTGCCAGCAGCCCTGAGTTAGTGACTGCATGGGTTTAGGACCATGCCATCATATCAGTCCTACACCTGTTTTAACCCCCAACTCCCTTGTTATCCCCACACAATCTCCCTGTGCTCTGTGGAATTCATGTTTGTTTTCATGGCTAATGGGCATGGGTAAAAGCCAAACTCCGCTTCAGTTTATGTTGGCATCTCTCCACTTCGCAATGAGAATGAAAAATCACTAATAATCCTCCTATGACCTTTCTGTAGTTCACTGGACTTTTGCGGTTGAGACCTTTTGCAACTGGCACTATGGACTGAGGAGGATTTAGACATTTTAGCTGCTTCTGGTAACTGAGGACAAAGGAATGAAGGTGGGATTTCCCTGTGGAAATCATCATACTCAGGGTGGTTAACCTTGACACAAAATCAAAACAAAAATGTGGATATTGGTGGTATAAAAGACATGAGCTGGGAGATGAGGCTAGCTTAGAAAGTACCATTCCTTTGGGGAGCAGATTGGGCTCAGTTTCTGCTTAGTTAATAGAGATCCACTCTAAACATGTCATTAGTGACATTCAGCAATCAAATGAATGTAAAATGGTCTCCACATACATTTAGAACATTCTTAAAATTAAATTCAGCACAACATTACCTCACTAGTTACAGGATATTTTGGGGCTATACATTGTCTGTCTGTATTTAGTTATACCAAGTTCAAAGTGAGATATGCAATGTATTTTGTCATCCTTCTAGAATTTAAGCAGTATGTAATGATGGCTGCAAACGGCATTCAATCTGTTCAGAGAGGGCTATGCCTTTTTGATAACCACTGCAAAAACTTTAGGGAGTGCTTTGTTTCTCAAATATAGACTGAATTTTAAATTTAGAAAGTGATCCCTATTGTGTTAACTCTCTTTACTTTGTTTTCAATGAATTCAGGCAGCTTTGACTAAAGCTTCAGAGGGGAAATGTTGGCTATTCTCTTAAATCTGAAGAAATACAAGAAACAGATGAGAGAATCGGAAAAAGAGAGAAAATCTGTTGAAATTGAAGGGGATAGAAATGCCTTTCTAGTATCAACAATGGGTTTGGCTGTGAGCTGAACCTGAATGTAGGATGCAACCACATCTATTTTGGATAGTGAGCTTTAAATGACCCAGATATCAAGACTACACATGGCACCCTATTGTGTTAATGCTTTGCCTGCCATTTGTTTACACATGGTCCTTATAACTTCACCACCAGTTAGGTGCAGACTTATGTGAAACACTCTTGGTCATGTATTCTTACACAGCCACAGAATGCAAACTCTTTGATAGATGGTTCTCGTGGTGCTTGGGATGAGGAGAATACAGTGGGGTTTATCTCTCCTCAGTCTTCTCCTTTCTAGACTAAACATATTTCCTATATTTTCCCTAATATTTTTTCATTCTAAGTATATTTTTATCTCTCTTCTGCTGTTTTTGACTCTATCCAATTGGTCTACCTTGTTCTTATAGCAGGGTAGTCAAAACTGGACTCCAGCTGAGGCCTTATGTGTGCAGGATAAAGAATAATTACCTCCTCTGTGTTACTTGCCACAGCCTGTTACTTGTTAATAGCATCACATTTTTCACCTGGATTTAGTTTGTGATCGACTCTATCCTCTCTTCCTCAACCTTTTCTTTTTTCTAGCATGCTGCCTAGCTAGTTATTCCTAATTTTCTGTTTGTATGTTCAATTTCCTCTCTCAACGGTTGCCCTTTTTTTTCCATTTCATTGTGTTGCTTTTGGACCATTTCTCCAATTTGTCAGGATCGGTTTGAACAGCAACTGCAGCCTCCAATGTGCTTTCAGCTCTGTGTGACTTACAAATGGCATGGGTAGTCTCTGTGCTGTCATTCATGTATTTAATGAAAGTAAGAAATAGAAGAGTGTGCTACAGAAATGTGTTGCCAATTTGTGAGAGAAATGTTGACAACTTGTCTTTGAGTATGTTTTTTTCAATCAGTTGTGCATTTATCATAGAGTCATTTGTTCAAGATAATATTTCCTTCTTTGGCTTAGGAGAATGTCATGCAAGGCAATGTCAAAAAAACTTACTAAACCCAATTGGAATATGTTACTGCTTTCAGTTTATCTATCAATCAGACCTTTCCAAAAGGAAAGAAGGTAAAATGTAAGTGTTTTTTACCTTCTCTTTGCTCTCCATTTGTTTCTTTTTTGCTCATTTGTGCCATCTCTCTGTTTCTCTTCCTCCTTCTCAACCCCATAACCCAGTGGGTTTTGGTGAACTGGCTCAAACAGAAGTGATACTAAACACAGTGAAGGAGAAAATGTGCACCATAACACAATGTAGCACTTCCATAATGGACAAGAGGAGATGAACTCAGCTGATTTTTTAAAAAATAACATTGAATTCAGAGGCAAACTCTACCACCTTTAATCATAGTACTCTGTACTTCAAATACTCCTATTGACTTCAGGGAGATGGGTATCTTGGCATGTTTTGCAAGAGCCTTGTGCAAACTGTAATGCAAAGAATCCTGAGTAAGTAACTTCTGCATTTGCCCAGAGAAGTGTCGCTGTGCAAATGTTTAAAAGGAAAGCAGACTAAGAAAAAGACACCAGCTAAAATGAATGTTTCTTGATATTTAGGAATACTTGCGTTTGTTTTTTGCATTACTGTGTGGCATGTTTACATTTCATCCAGTATATCATGTTTAGTACTGATTTACCTATCTCATAAAAGTTGTCTCATTCCTGTCTCATTGTCCCTGTCCAAGAGCAAAAGGCAAGGTGACATTCAGTGAGATGAAGTGTGTGAAATGTTCATCTGATGCAGAAGAAATGCTTCCTGCAGAACGCAAGATGATTCTGTGGAAATTGCTGCCACAGAAGATCACAGTGACCAAGGCTTTTGTAGGTGATCTGACACACAGATGAATAATAAGGAGACAAACATACAACGAATGATGATAGCAGTTTTGAAAAAAACGATTTCATTTAATGTCTCAAGATTTGGAAAAAGGACTAGTCTGAGAATTAGTGAAAAGGGCAGACTAATGCTGACTACAGAGTTTTCAAACTCTAGCTCTGTTTTAGAAGGACTCTGCATCTGAGTTGGTATGACAGTTCTGCTTCAAAGTCCCCACATTAAGCACTATGAAGAAAATTATTAGCAAAACCGTAAATGCCTTATTTTACCTCCAGTGTACAAAAATAGTGGCATAGAACCAAACTGGTTTGCATGACTTAGGATAAGCCAGTCACCTGAGCCTCAGGCTCTGGATCCTAGTTTTGTTATTTCCTTGCAAATAGCAATGGGAGCTACTGGCTCTGTGCTGGACGGCTACGTGTGCAGTTGCAGCCCCAGCACCTCTGCCTAACTGTAGCAGCTGCAAAGGCTGTTGGAGCAGCTGCATATGATTCCTGAATAGGAATCCTGCTCCCTGTTTTCTTGGAGAGAAATTGTCAAACAATTCAAAACTGACCAGCAGTTCATCAGCTAAACTAGAGATAATATGGGATGATTAGCTTCCCTCATCTTCAGAAATTTGCAAGAAGAAAAAGAGCAAGAAACCAGTTCAATAAATCAAGACACTTCTCTGAGCTTTCAGTGGTATAACTAATATCAGATTATGGCTTGGTCTTTATTGATAAAGGAATTTTTTAAAATGTCCAAGGTTATCAATGTTTTAGATGTTGTGGATAAGGAAAGTCCAAAGTAGCTGCAGAAATATTGTCCCACATTTTGACCAGATGTATTTTAAAACAGAGTCAAAAAAAGACTTTTGCATATTTACTCTTTGTGAATAAACCTTCTTTTCTACACAGCAATAACAGAAATGAACTTAAGGGAAATTACTCACATATGTCAAGAAGGTAATGTGCCCCTTCACTTACAAAGGGTTGGTTGGCATCAGTGTAAATTATTGCTTACAGGTGTTAAGTAACCTCTTTGATGGTTTTTTTTATTGGGTGACTCACATTTCTTAGGAAGATAAAAAGCTACTGTAATAGAGCAGTTATTTAATTAAAAAGAACTAAGGATTTTCCCAGTAAAGAAATGGGTGTGGGTGGGTGATTTTTGTTGAATGCACTTGGGCCAAGACTGAAAAGGTACAGGTATTCTCTTTACCTTTCATTTCCACATTGCTATTTGTATCACGTGCTTGAACGTAAATTTTGTTTGAATAAAGATTATTACACTGACTTGTTTTGTCATTCAGTTAACGCAAATAGAGATATTTAGAAATTGTGTAGGCACTTTCTTATGATTTTAAGTCCTTCATGCAACATAGTCCTTCAGACTTACTGGTTTGAATTGTGTCCTAGATACTTTGCTTTCTGCAAGTTCAATGGAAATGAAACTTCAGTCAAATGTAATACACATGGACAAATTCCAAGAAGACTCTTGCTGCTGTATTCTCAAAGTGATTGTCAAAAAGGCCCAATTTAAATAACTTCCTTTTCCTCCAAGTCCAAAATTTGTTAACGCATTTGAAAGTGCAAAAGGCAAAAGCTAATTCTGTCTTGTTTAAATACCAGTAATTTCCCACTGAATTAATTGCTTTCCTTTGTAGTGAAGTAAAAATAGATAAGAAAATCCCTTTATGAATTTCATACCTCCAAAATATATTTGCAACAATGCCTGTGATTCTTTTCAAGAAGCTTTATGATGGAAAACTATAATAAATTTATGTTATTCTCTTCCCTTCTCTAAGACAACATCCTCCTTCCCCTAAAAAAAGGAACATATAAAGTCCTGCTGCTGGTTTGCACTGCAATAAAGTACCCAGACACATAGTTTTATCAACTGCTAGTATGCCTTTAACAAATCACAATTAAATATTAACAGCCCATGGAGCAACATGGAGGGCTCTGCAATCCTTTGAAGGCATATTTGCCAATTAAACAAAAGTCTGACATTAGAGTAAAGGTGGCAAGGATCCAAACCAGAGAAATGAAAGTCAACCACTTCAGTGGCATTCATTAAGCTCAACAGACATTCTTTGTGTGGCCTGTTTCTTTACTACTGCCAAATCCACACCCTGTTCAGGAACTTACCCAGGCTCAGATAAGCTTATTATGGAAATAACACTTTGTCACCCTTTACAACTTGCTTCTTGTTAAATTATCTTTTATCTTCTTTGTAGTATTTGTCACCTCTCCTTGGGTGCCCCTTGTGTGGCCAAACGGTATTGTGTTTGATTTGGAATAATCAGGTTCCAAAGGTTAATTGAAGTTAATAGGATAATATTTTAAAGATTCCCTCTTTAGTATCATCACA
>NW_008824143.1:1213243-1214100 GCF_000699105.1 Pygoscelis adeliae
CTACTGTGTTGTTTTGTTTGGCAATGTGTGAATGTTTAGGTCATCTGTTAATAGGCACTGATGGGGGTGAGAAGGAAAATTTGGATGGGATTTCTCTAGCCTGTACATGGTCTTCCCAAATTTTTGTTGCAACTGCAAACCCTGTGCTAAAACAGCAGAAATGCTTAGTGTTGCCTCTGCATACTGAGAACGTGAGAGGGAAGGAAGGAGCCTTTCCATCACCCCTTTTTCTGCTAGCTGAGAGAAAAGCCAGAAAACCCTGGTGTCAGATGCTGAGCACCCTGGAGTAAGAGGCCGTGCCAGCCTGAAGTGTGCATCACCCATGAAATCTGCAGACTGCACACAAGCTTGTGTCCCCTTTCCTTCGTTCTGCAGCTTCAGAGTTACCTCCCTAAAGGGCTCTTCTTCAAAGACTTGGTCTAGCTACTATCTGTGTATATCCACACAAAGAAAGTGATTTGTGCTTTTGTGCCTCGAAGAGATAAAGATGTAGCAAGAAAGAGTGGAATTCAGCCTCAGAAACAGTTCAAAGTGGTAAAGGCAAAACTGAATATTATCATCCCCACCAGGTCAAGACAAGGTTTGGGCTGTCATGGCAGGGAGTAGGAAGAGGGATGGTGCTAGGATGGAGAAAGAAAGGAGAAGAACTGGGTTTGTTGCTCCTAGCAGAAGGTACAGAAGCAGCCCATAGAAAGACTTTCTCCTGAAGTGGTCCTACTTCTGCAGCAATAGCTAGCTTTGCACAAGCCTTGACCCCAGCTTTAGCACAGACACAAGAGACCTGGTCTGTGCCCATGGGTGACAAAACAGGCACCAGCTCTGTTTTTCTGCATCCGTATGCATATTTTGTTTATGCA
>NW_008824143.1:1214121-1214851 GCF_000699105.1 Pygoscelis adeliae
TTCAATACAGAGTTGTCCACCCTGCTGTGCTATACACACACCTTTGATGACATTCTCAGCTCTGCAGTTAAATACCTTTTTTTTTCTGGGCTGAAACACTGCATTTCATTTCACTCATCCTCCCACACAGACTAAGGGAAACAAGATATCCATCAGTAAGTAACTACAAAAGACTAGAGAGCCAAGTGAAGAGAGAAAAGTAATTTCTTGGGCAGATACTTACTTAAATGACTATCATATTTTGAATGGTTCTTTGTATTTGTCATATTTAAGCTGATGCCCTAGTCTGTGTTATTATAGTATGTAACCATTGGTTCCCAGGATTTATAATGACATGAAACCTTACTGGCACAGAAATTTAGATTTTTTTTTTCTATATCCTGTATTTATTCATGTATATACATCATGCATATTCACTGTAGTCACACAAACTGTGTTTTCTATAGACACATACAAATGTAGCTTTCACTGAAGCAAGAAAGAACATCTCAGCGTTGTATTGGTCTGCTTAGACCTCATAGGCAACACTGAAATATGTCTCATTCAACAATATTACTGTTCATATCTTACATATTACTTCAGTTTCTCTTTCACTGTTTTAAAAAAAAGCCCTATTTAGCATTCCATGCACTGGAAAATTCCTCACCTGAAGTCATAGGAGTATTCTCCTGCCTGAGACAGATATGAGAGAAAGGGAATTAAAGTAAGCTTTCTTTGTGAACATCAGCAG
>NW_008824143.1:1214880-1222267 GCF_000699105.1 Pygoscelis adeliae
TCCAGTAATGTAGGCTTCCTCCGAAGTTGCCGAACCAGTGCCTCAGCAGGTGTCTATCTGCCTCAAAGTTGCTGGTGCTGTGCAGATTTACAATAGAGAGGGGTTTTGCTTCTAATCTGCTGATTTTGACATCACCCTTACTGCTGATTTAATGAGCCCAGTGTCATAAATAGGATTACAGACCCCAGAGGCCTAATTCTCAGCTCCTGAATACACTGAAGAGTAACAGTAACTATGGTAAATAATTACCTCAAATCAAATCAAAATTACAGCTTTAAAATTTGAATGCCGGAAATGTTTGTTCAGTGATCTGTACGGTGGGAGTCACTTGTCTTCATCTAGCTCCCAAAGGAACAAGATGGCACCCAATGAACAAATGTCAACATCACAAATAGCGCCTTTGTGAACACAGTATAGAAGGCAGCATGGAAATCAGCTGGAACCAGCTGAAACCAGTGTTTTTGCAGTGGGAACATGGCTGAACTGTGACTGTTCTGTTCCCTCAATAGCTTTTTTTTATCTTTGGGACTTGGGTAAAATCAGGATCTGATTCTCAAAGTACAGATGTACCATGCAGTTCTCACAGAGTGTGATGGGAATTAAATAAATGCTTCGGGAAGCTAATCTTTATCAGGAGAGTTAAGGCTTGTTCTGTGCTTGCTTTATGACTCTAATTTTCAGATACTGCCTGATTACCAGGATGTCCACATGGGATATTTGGTCACCTGGATAATTATAATAAATATTCTGCTTTTATGTCACTATTCACATGTAGATTTTAAATAGTGGTTTGTAAAGGAGGATATTTTATAGAAGTGGAGAGCCAGTGAAGTAATTTGCTAATAACCCGAGGAGGTTAGTAGAAGACCAAAGGACGGGACTCAAGCCTCCTGTCTCTTATCTGGTATCTTCAATCACATTGTCTTTTACAATCATCAGCCAATTTTCAACTGTTGTAAGTTGGGCTGATATTAGTGAATGTGATCTGCTTTAGGATACACACATGCAAATTGTTCAGGGTGTTTTCTAGTATTCATCAGCAGTGTTAAGTAAATGACATTTCTAGATGTGATTAGCTCTGTATATTCCCAGATACTAATGTGCATATGTAAAATAGATGCAGCTATATATTTTAGCATACACAAACATGCAGTCACACGCACATAAAGAACACTTCCTCTCTCACACGGATATGCATACACATGTACCGCTTGTGGCAGAGAAAAATAAATATGCCATAGGGAGGCTTTTTAGATGAGCATGTATTGTGCTTGCCTTATCAACTTGATGAATTTGATTATAATTTGTGCAGTACTACAGAACTGTTTTCTAAGTGAGATTGAATACCATAAAGATGCTTATATAGATTCTATATAAGACCAGTTTCCTATGCAGAACAGCAGAATTAAACCAAAGAATGCAGGAAGTAGTCAAGCAGGAGAGGGAAAAAATGCACAGTTAAGCAAAAGACTTGAAAAATTAGGCAGCAAAGGAAAGAACAAATTGAAAGCTGCTTAGATTTACTGTAGCTGTAATGTGTGTTCTGCTTATTTACATAAGGTCTATGTGATTATCTTCTCTGCTGTTCAGTAAGAATAGTCCTTACTGTAGTATCTGCCGCAACACATGGTACTTCTGTTATCTCGGATATGCAGCCCTCTTATTAAAGAAACACACTAACCAACATGTAATGTGAACTTTTGACCGTTCACAATGTTTGGAGATGAAGAATTTATTCCACCACTAGCAGATGCAAAGGGCCAAGTTTGTATTCCCAAGTGTGCAGATTGTTCTGTTTTTATTTTAGGCTTTGCAAAATTTTTGTTAGTTCTTTTTTTGTTGCTGTCTGTTTGTTTGAAAATACAGGTTCTCCATTCTGGACTTCATTTTAATGCAATTCTGAGACCAAATATTGCACTCTATTACTTGCGAAACCAAGGCCTTTTCGTGAAAATGCTGGACTCTCTTCTGGGCCTTAATTTCCCTCAAAGGTTCTTTACTCACCCTGCATGCCTAAATCTCTGTCTTAAATGTTCTCCAAGTATCAGCCTTCAACATTCATTTACGAAGGAAGCAGCTTTCCATTTTGCCCTCTTTCTGTTGTACTGGTAGATGGGATGTATATCTGCTTGTTCTTGTCTATCAGGGTGAGTGGGTGTGCCCCAGAAATCCTGTTTATATCGTATCTGGTATTTCGCTCACCTACAGGAAATCCAGCACCATACTCTAACTTCTAATCCTGAGAGCGATAGCTCTTTGGTGACCCATCTTTCATTTTACCCGTGACAGGCTCTGCCCAGTGCTGTAGACAGAAGAGGAGAGGAGTCAGGGTCTCTACAGCAGTGGTCTGACACAGCGCTGGGTCAGTTCTGGGCCAAATAACAATTCTTTTGTAGTTCCACTGAACTCTTATTTTTTATACCTGTGTTACACTGGGGCTGTTAAGTCCTTGCTGGTCCTTTACAGAAGCATCAATTTGCTTCAGGTAAATGGCTTCACCCCAAAGGAAAGGAAAATATCTTTCAGATATTGGGTTCTTCCTCGTTCATTCTTTCTAGTTTTACCATAGGTACAAATGTGTAGTATGACATGACTCATACGAGCGCTTATAAATAAAACATGGATTTTTGTCTGGTAAGGTGGCTTCATAGTTTTCAGTTTTCAGTTGATCTCATTTTTTGAGATTTTTGTAAACCGGACAAAGCTGGAGTAAGCTGGAAAGCAATTTTTTCACAGTCCAACAAAGAAAATTATGTTCTTCTATTTGGCCAGACAACTTCTTAGAAAGAACAGGTAGGCTTCTTAGTAGCGACTCACCCCTTCACTGTTTCTCTCTGGTCCCTTTTTAATCACCATTCACATCAGGGTACTTTAAATGCCCATTTTTTTAACATTTCAGAATCTTGGTGTGTCTGGACTTCTAGGGAGGAATTAGTGAAATTATATTTTTCTAGTAATTTAACCAGCTAAATAACAAATACAAGCATGTGAATTGACATTAAAAGAAGGAAATGTGAGCAATTGCTCCAGAGTTAAAGTCTTTTAAGTCAAACTGATTTTGCAGTCACTAAAGTAAAGACAAGGGTATGTGATATTGCTTCAGGATCAGGAACTAGTGAAAAGCAACAGGGAAACATTTTCCTGGTTAAGATTTTTGTGAGGTTTTTTGCTTTTAAATATTCACAGGTTCTCTAAATGCCTTAAGAATTTCCCATTAAAAATAAAATCCTTGACATAATTAGCAGATATTTGCTCCCATAGAATCTCACTTTAAAAGGTGACCTAAAAAGGTGCAGGTGTTTATTATTTTTTTCCTAATCAACATCTGATTAGACACTGGTTATTGTGGCTAGGCACTAATTCCCAAAACAGGGCTCTACCTAACCATCTAGTCCATATCATAGTCATTATCCTTCACCCAAACTTTTTTTATGTAATGACACCTACATGTACAATTTTGCTTTGAAAAGTACAACTGTATGGCAGTAGTCTGTGGTCATTTAGTTACCACCAACTTTTACCCATAGAAAGGAGAATGAGTGTGTGCACTTCTAGATATGTTAAAAATAACATGCACACTTTTTGCTGAGAACAGCAGCATCATATGCTTCTAGGTGGGTACTCAGTTACATATTCATACAGAGAAAGTAGTGTTCTGTCTTTCAAACCATTTGTGCTTTGTTTACTTGAAAGGGCTTTTTAATTTATTTTTTTAAGTTTTGCATAACTATCACTTGAAATATACAGGAATTGTGGCTCAGGTCCCATAAGGAAATAAATAAAAGTCTCTAACACATCCTGTGGTAGCAGAAGACTCTAAAGCTGTTTTAAGGATTTCTTCTTGGCAAAGCAATTTGCATGGATATTTTAAAACAAAAAAAAAAAATTAGTCTTAAACTATCTTAAGACCTTCATGCTACATCAGATGAAGGAATTTTAAATTCACCAGTGACAGAAAATTATTAATAGGTTATCCGTGCTTCCATCATGAGTGAGAGCTCTTTGTACTGTCTTTCAGACTGCTCTACGTGGGAGAACAACATTTCACACTTTCACGATTTCTTCTCATTTCTTTTCCTTCCTAGAATGACAGGACCACACTGACAAAATGCTACTGAGGCACTAGAAATTAGTCAGTCCCATTGTTTGAATATGAAGTTGGAAAAAACAGAGCAAGATGTTGTTTAGTAGTTAGGTGCAGGAAATATTTTATCAACTGTGCAAGGAAAAAGGAAAGATTTTACCAGGAAAGATAATAGGGTAATTTTTATCACATATATGACAAAGCTATGGTGGGATAACCCTGGGAGATGTGAAGCATTGCAAAACCAGACACGTGTAAGTGCTGAAAAGCTGCATTTGAGAGCTCTTAGCTCTCAGTTATGAGGTCGTTAGTAACTCAAAATTAAGAACTCATAATAGCTTAGAGTAAATGTTTACTATTTAACCAGCCTGTACCAGGGCTGGTCTTCAGCCCATGTGTCTGGTTACATATGTGTTATTAAACTGTCTTTTCCTCCTGGCGGCCATCTTCATGCTCTCTGTTGGGGGCTAAATCTACAAATCTCTTCTGGTGTCAAACACAATAGGAAAATTAACCAGACTAATTGCTCCATCAGCTAAGAATGGCCATGTACCACTACCCAAGAAATCAAGAAAAAACTAATATTCCTTCAATCCTGTCCATGTCTGAACAGGCAAGTTTTCCCATGTTGAATCAAATTTAGTCTCAGACTCCACTCCTGGTAGTGCCCTTATAACCAGCCTCCCCCCAGAACCCGAAAACTTGGGTGTCCTGCAAGCTTCCTGGTGGGTGATGGGAGTAACGCCACCTGATAGTGAGTTGGCCACAAGCCTCCAGCTTTTGTTCTTGATTAATGAAAATATTCTTGGCAAATGCTTTTGCTTTAGTTCATCTTGCACTGGTCCAAGAATTCCAGTTCAAGTAGCATAATATGAATGCCCCCAACCATTTCTCTTAATCATGGCCCTGCTTCCAAAAAACAACAACAAAAAAAGAGCCAAAGTCCTATTCTGTTATTCCTGGCTGGAGTGCACTGTTGGCCAGCCAGCTTTGAACACTGATTTCTTCAGAAAAATGTATCAAACTTCTCAATGAGTGCACTCTGAAGTGTTGGATTTTGTTGGTTTGGTTTTTTTAAGTAGTCATAGTACTATTGTCAGTGAAGGCTATTCCAGCAGAAAGGACAGTCTGGCCAACAGTGTTTTCTTACAGTTTTTCTGACTGGTGTTGTTCTAACTAGCATGAGCAAGGGCAACTGGATTGGCAGTGAGAAGAGCTGTTTTTTCTTCAAAGCTTTCTAACCCACAGTGTAAAAAGTGCCCTGTTCTGTTCCTTCTCTGCCTCAGTTTACTTCAACTATAAAATAGAAGTGATAATTTCTATTGTAAAACACTTACATCTGTGGATGGAAAGCATTACAGAAGACCTAATTACTGTTATGCTTAAACATTCCAGCATTGCGATTAAGTGATTTTTATGCCTTGATAATGATATTTCACTAGGGAAGAGTGGGC
The DNA here is from genome assembly GCF_000699105.1 of Pygoscelis adeliae. Lineage (NCBI taxonomy): Eukaryota > Metazoa > Chordata > Aves > Sphenisciformes > Spheniscidae > Pygoscelis > Pygoscelis adeliae. Next base: position 1,220,419 of record NW_008824143.1, read on the forward strand.
AACCATCCATCAAACTTCCTGGCTGTGACTGAAATTCTAAGCTGACAGAAATTTTGTGGTACAGTCATTGATAACCATGGTTATGAATAGCTCTGAAAAAAAGCTGTGAAAGAATTCACAGCCTCTTCAGATTGACATTATTTATAGCACACCCCAGGATGAGGTAAATTTCAGTCACGTACAGCTTGTTTAAAAACAAAGTAAATTTTTACCAGTCTCCTGAACGCTAACAGATGAAAGGCTGTGTTCAAATCTTTAGGCCTTATATAGTAGATAGCATAGCAAGAGCTAATTGGTGCTGCTGGCATTTGGTGTCGAGGTTAACATGAAATAAACTGTTTTACAGAATTATTATTTATTGTTTTGTACAGATGGATTTGATTTGTAGTTTGGAAGTTTCACAAAGCATCTCTAGTACCCAGAAGAAAATAAAGGAGTAGAATAAATAGAAAGCATAATAGGTACATAGCATGGTTTTAGAAATATATCCACTTCAGACAGCTTCACTTCAAGTACAGCTTCTGACATCCTTATTTGGCATTCCTTCTTACTAAATCAATGTTGAGCAAGGGCCACATGATTTTACTGACAAACAAGTAAGAGCAGTTTGTTCCAGGCTTATGTGGAATGGAGCCTCACTTTACAACTTCTTCCTTTCATGCCACTGGGATTTTTGAAGAGCAAAGATCTCAGTAATCCAGGAGTTGCAAGATGCTGGCCAAGAAGTAGTCATGTCTTGGTCTGACTACAGTATGGCTAAAATAAGCACTATGTCCTGGCACACTAACTTCCATCCACACACATGTACACCGCTGTCCCTTACTGTGACATGACAATATCAGAGCTCCCATCTCATCCAGAAAGCCCTTTTGTTGACCTTGATTGTCTCGTGGCAGCATAACACCTTTGAAAGTCTCTTTGACAGAAGGTAGAGTATGCTTTTGTTCCCAGGAGGACAGATGCAAAAGCCAGATCAACGACTGATGATAACAGCAGTCAAACCAGGTATTGCACATTGGTGTGAAGGAGACCAGTAGAAAGACAAAACATTGTTCTTACAAACCAGTGCCACTGCAATGTGGAGCGAAGCTGACTTCAGTATGACTAAATTCGCAGTAAAGGAGTGCTAATATATATTGTATAACCTTTTACAAATGTACAGAATTGTAGCTTTATGTGCAATAAATAATGAATGACTCAGGCCTGGACTTAGCCATTGTAACACAAAGCACTGTATTGTTGAAAACTTAGGAAACCTCTACTCCAGTGGTGTTGAAATTACTGCATAAAGCATCTAAGTTCCCTAGATATTAAAGAGGGAGACCTGGATGCCTAAAAATAGGACTCCCCATGCCTAGCACACAGAATGGAGTGGAGTCTCAGCTAGCAAACAGAAAATACCTGAGAGGAAAAAGCTCTGTTTATTCACCTCCTCTCCCCACCTTGCCCACTGGCAGCTCTGTGGTAGGTACTTACGTGAAATGAAGATTCAGAGCCAAAAGATGTTTCCAGATTCCAGGCACCAGCTTCATACATTTCCATAGAAATGACTGGCTCACTTTCTTTCAAAATAGGCAATCAGTTCATCCTACTCTTTCCAAACTAATCTAATGTTTAAAACATTTACCTCCTCAGCCTGAAGCATTCAGAGCTGCACCTCCTGCTCCCCTACCTAGCATGGTGATTGGTAAGCGCTGGGGTGAGATGAGCTGTGTTTGCCACTTCTCTTTCTGCATCTGGGCCACTCTGCATCGTGGGGCAGAGGGCCCCATAGTGGGAGCTGCTGCTACAAGCCCACAGACAGAGGACAAGACCTGAGCAGAGTTGAATGCCCAGGGCTTCCTTCTTT
>NW_008824143.1:1222303-1227069 GCF_000699105.1 Pygoscelis adeliae
TTTTAACCCTGCCTGGTTCATGTGGGCTATTAATATGGGCAGCATGTAACTCTTAAGCATTAACTTAGGTGAACTAAGATATTTTATTGCTATCCTTTATGTGTGAGTATTTGTCATTCTATACCTCTGACTAACTTTAACAAGAGTTGAGGGATTCACATTGAGAGAAGAATTAAACTTTTTCCAGTGAATGACATCAATGCAGCCCTTGGCACGTTTTCACAAATCACTTTTCTGTGCTACATAGGAGTACTGTATGGAGAAATAAGGGCAAGCTTTACTCCTGGAGTTCAGCTGGCTGCCCTCAAGACTCCTTGGAAATGAGCTGGATAATCCATCTCAAGAAAGAGTGCATAAAATAATAGCTGCTATAGGCAGTAAAGTTATAAAAGTTATTTATTTCTCTCATAATAACCCTAGTTGATTGGGGGAAAAAAAAAGGGGGGAAAAAAACCCTGAAAAAAACCCCAACCCTGCACAATAAAAGGCTCACATTGTGCATTACTGTAATTTCATTTAACATCTAGACACCCATATGCATTTACTGTTTTGCTGGGAGGGTTTAAATACCCTGAGCTAATTATAGGACAGTATTTTCCAACTTACAAGGGTTAAATTGAAAGCACTGCTAATGAGATACTATTCCTGGCTATTAAACTGAAAGAAGAAGGGTCTATTTAATTATAAAGTATGTAAAAAAAGCATAATCATCTTGTAATGTAACGGCTCTCATCTGGATTATTATTTTTGTGCACATTTATAAACACTGCCTGGCACATTATTGAATTCTTTAACATTTATGTGAATGTAGTTATTCTACAGAATAATAATATTGACACCATGGGTTAGTCTTCTTTTTATTTCACCAAGAATATTTCATATCTACTAGACATATTTTGTCCTTTATCAGAAATAGAAAATAACAAAATGTGAAGGAGGTGGGAAAGACAGGAGGAACTATTCATCTTGTCTGCCAATACCTCTATGTTTTCATGTGGCCATTTAAAATACTAATCCATTTCACTTTAAAGAGCTATGAAGTGTACTGCAGTAGCAATTCTCAGCAACCTATGAGATGAACTAATAAGCAAGTTATGTTTTTTTCCTCACTCTAACTCAGTTACAAAACCATTTGTAGTACAGGTTGCTCTTCCAGAATGACTTGTTCAGTAAATCTCACATTTCTAAAAAACTGAGATGTGAACAATTTGAGAACTAATTACTGAAAATATGCCAAGAGTTGCTTGGATGTCACTTACTGGAAAGCTTTTAGTCCTCTTCTTTACCGCAGCCACGTGACTTTTGTTAATTCTTTGCCTTCCTTCAGCTGGCAAGAGCTGATGGGAGTCATCAGCTGGCACTGGCTGTACCCGCTGCAAGATTACCGTGCATGGAAAGGTTAGCTGTGATTGAGATATGAGGCAACTGAGATGAGCCGTGGAAGGGAAGAAGATGGAGGAAGATGATGTCCATAGTTTGGCTGATATGCAGGTACCACCTGGTTAAAGAAGAGGCACAAGTAACTTGAAAGTTTCAGAGCACATCACTGACCCACTGTGTAGGGTCTTTGGCAGATTGCTGGGGACTTCTTGCTGTGGCAGCTGTCAGCAAGATAAGTTGGAGATGTTTATGCTTATGGGTTTAAGGACTAATTTGTGAAGTTAATTGCATACCTAATAGAGGCCTTTCTTGAACTTCTTGAACACACTGAACTTCTGTGAAGTAAGCAAAGCTTTTGACTGGAGGGAAGCTGTACACATCTTGCAGTAGATCAAAGACAAAGTAAAGTATATATATTATGGCTGTAGTGGGACATTATATATCACTTCAAGAGGGTGAAGTATCTTAATTCTTTATCTCCTGGATTTAAAAACTGAGGTTTTACTAAACTAGATGTTCTGAATGGTCACAAGTAATTACCAGCTGTAATTAGCTCCCTGTTAACAGCTTTTTGTCATAGAATTTCCTTGACTTTACAATAGAAAGAGAATGCAAATATAGAAAGTAATTGTTTACAGTTATCTCATGGGCCTACAATTTGAACCACTATTCTGACCAGATATAAGTGGAAGACACTATTCATCTTATTGCAGCAGAACAGAGATAAGGGCCATAACTTCATGTATGTAGTTGCTCACATACATGCTGGAAGGAATTATAAACAGTTGTGACTGTTCCATTATCTGGAAGTCAAGCACATGAAAGAGAACTGATATGTTCCTGTCTTCCTGTCTTCCACCATCTCCTAAAACATACAGGTCCCCATCTTTCTATCACTATTTTTCAGCTGACTTTCATTGATTTCTTCTATTATTAAGCCACTAATTACCATTTTAGAAGCTACTGGCATACAAGATCTTGCTCCTCCATGTCTGAGGCTCTTTGATGCTGTGCACATCTGTCACTTGCAGCAGCTGACTACTGACTGGTCACTTGGAGGTGGGATAACTCTTTGATCATCTTGTCTGAACTTGCATATTAAGAAAGGAAAAACTCTCCCTAAAGAGCCTGCCCTATGAACAGGAACACGGGGAAGTGTTACTCTAGATTAGCAAGCCTACATGTTCACGTGGGGATACGGGAAGAGGAGCTAGCTAAATTCAGTCCAGGCTTTCCAGATCCTACTTTATGCAAGGGAAAAGGAGGATGCCTAGGATTTCCTGGTAGCTGCCTCATTTGAAAAAAAAAGCAACAGCTTTTTTTATGGAAGAACAAGAAATGGAACAAGTTGCAACACAGTCCTCATATCCTTTTAATTACATGGGAAAGGAGAATACATGGCTAGTATTTCCACCCACAATACTTTTACCTATTCTATTTCCCACCTGTCATTTGCTTTAGTGCTTCTTACCTTGTTTTTTCATTTCTCCCTGTCTGTTCCTGCTGTCTGAACTGTCTCCCATCTTCCTGCATCTTTTCCCTCTAACCTAGCCCACAGGTTTGCATCTTTTTGTGTGATCCCCATCTTGAAAGCATTTGCATATGGATTGTAGTTTCTTTTTGAACATTTTGGGCAGTTTTGTGCTATACAGTGATTACATGAGGAAAAAAAAACCAAAAAGAAAAGTGCTTTGCTAGAGGCACAGAATATGTCTACGTTGAGCAAGTGGTATGACCAAACCTAATAGATGTGTATCTGTGGAGCAAAACAGTACTGAGGACCTGATGCCAGCAGTGAATGTATTTCAGGGCCTTTGCTTTGGACTAGTTCTAGTCTGACTGTGCAGCTTAAATACTTATTAGTTGCTGAAGTGCACTGCATGTTCTCCTACAGTACATCTTCCAGTTTCGTTTCATCCAAAAGGACACACTCTGAGACCACTTGGTAATGCAAACCAAAGCACAACAATGGGGAGGATGAGGAGGCACACTTCAAAAGCATGTTCCTGGTCCAAGCTAAAACACTAATGTAGCTGCACCTATACTGAGGCAAGATCTTTCCTCTCCCTTCTCTCTTCTCCCCTAAACTCTGTTTTAGTATTCAGATGAATCTCACACAGCCTGGCCCTATTCAATGAATATTGCATATTCCAGTGGAGCACCCAGCTCTTAGGGAAAAGGCTAGTACATATTTCTTTTGGCAACTATGTTTATGAAGGCTCAGTGTAATATGTTTTGTTTTGCGTAGTCTTGTTCATGTATGGAAATGTGATCTGTTTTGTCAATATCATTTTTAGTTTGGGTCATGTTTCAGTAAAATAGAGAAAAGACATGGTCCTCTTAAAGCACTTGTCTGGAAATCATGGAGCCATGGCTTTTTTCCCATGTGCTTAAGTAAGTTGCTTAATTCATTTGGGTAAAAACGTTAAAACAATTTACAAATTTAGATTCTATTTCAGTAATACTAAGACATATTGTTGATTACAAAATCATAATTATTATGACTGGTCAAAGAAGACTAATGATTTTTTTCAAAATATATCATGTTTTTACATTTTTTATAATTCATATTCCCTAGAATTTTGCATTCCCCTTGGAATTATGAGCATTTGCTTCAGGTCTGACTTTCTCCCTGTGGCTTTTTGAGTGATATCACTGGCTTCAAAGAAATTTTCTCAATGAGACAGGCATGTTTCTGTGAAGATGTGAGCATTTTAAGATTAAAAAAATAGTTCGTTACAAAATCAGAAACACTGATACATACAAGGGGACTTCTGGGACCACTGAACTTATTTACATGCTGCTGCAGGCAAGCATTTTAGGAATAACCTTTTTCCTAAACCAATTCAGTATTATATGTAGTTCAGCTTTTTGTTCCCATTACTGCCATTGGAAAACTGTTCTAGGATCTCACTTATTTGTGGGTGAATTAACTTTTAATCATTTATATGATTATATATATATTTATATTGATCTTGTTAGGTCATACGATCTTGTTAGGTCATGCAGAGGGGAAATGAGAAAGGCAAAAGCCCAGCTAGAACGCAATCTGGCTGCTGTCGTTAGAGACAACAAAAAATGTTTTTACAAATATATTAATGACAAAAAGAGAGCCAAGAAGAATCTCCATCCTTTATTGGATGTGGGGGGGAACATTGTCACCGAGGATGAGGAAAAAGCTGAGGTACTTAATGCCTTCTTTGCCTCAGTCTTTAATAGGCAGACCAGTTATCCTCAGGGTATTCAGCCCCCTGAGCTGGAAGACAGGGATGGCGAGCAGGATGAACACCCCATAATCCAAGAGGAAGCAGTTAACGACCTGCTACGCCACCTGGATGCTCACAAGTCTATGGGACCAGATGGGATCCACCTGAGGGTGCTGAGGG
>NW_008824143.1:1228035-1232748 GCF_000699105.1 Pygoscelis adeliae
AAGCTGGTGAAGGGTCTGGAGAACAAGTCTTATGAGGAGCGGCTGAGGGAACTGGGGTTGTTTAGCCTGGAGAAAAGGAGGCTGAGGGGAGACCTCATCGCTCTCTACAGCTGCCTGAAAGGAGGCTGTAGCGAGGTGGGTGTTGGTCTCTTCTCCCAAGTAACTAGTGATAGGATGAGAAGAAATGGCCTCAAGTTGCGCCAGGGGAGGTTTAGATTGGACGTGAGGAAAAATGTCTTTACTGAAAGAGTGGTTAAACATTGGACCAGGCTGCCCAGGGAAGTGGTTGAGTTACCATCCCTGGAAGTATTTAAAAGACGGGTAGATGAGGTGCTTAGGGACATGGTTTAGTGGGCATGGTGGTGTTGGGTTGACAGTTGGACTTGATGATCTTAGAGGTCTTTTCCAACCTTAATGATTCTATGATTCTATATCTAGTTGTTCTCATGCCACACTGTTCTTCCCAACCTGGTATTGAATTGCTTAATATATTAATGGAAAACTTTGTTATTTTCTCCAGCCTTTCAGCCTTCATTTTGATAGAATAACACAGCAAACATCACCAAATGAGGAAGAATTTACTGTATCATTTTGTAAAACAGCACAAGTACTTACCTATCTTAGCAGATTTAACTTAGGATCTCATTTACCTTTTTCACAGGAACAGCTTGTTGGTGATGTCATCCTTTTGTTAATAAATGTATGTCTGAGTCTTTCTCCTCAGTCATTTCTAGTTGATGAATATCTGTCTTATAACAGAGATGCTTTTTATTAGTCCCTAAGATAAGTTGCAGCCTGGACTATTGAATTTAGTCTATTAGTCTGGTCCTTGACATCATTCTGCTATTCATCCTCCCTGGTATTAATCATTAACTCACCTACTTCTTGGGCACTGAACCCTTTGATGCTTCTTTCAGCACCACCCATTGCCATCTCTTTCTTTTAAACAATTCATGTTCTATTTTATAATCCCTTATCGTCTTCTTTACTTTAATCTCCTACGTGATACTTTAAAAATTGCTTACAAGAGTAGAAATGTACATTTTTTTAATCCATTGTTTCTTCACAGAAAACTATCAGAACAGTATGGCATAGGCAAATCTTAGCAAATCCGTGTTGCCCTCGATATGATTTTTCCATTTATTTTTAACTACAAACCTATCCAAACCATGTTCAGGTTTGATTTTGTAGTTGGGTACACAATTTTCCTCTACTTAAATATTAAGTGCTAACTTGTTGTTCTCCAGTTATCCAGTACTAGTCTCAAAGACTTAAAAAATTTATTAAAAATACTTGCTACCAGATCAGCAACTTCAGAATTCTGGAAGATTTTCACACATTGTTGTATTAAGCTCCTTGATTTCTGCTTTTAAATCAATATTATAATTTCTATTTCTATTCCAATTTCTATACTTTCACTCACATTAAACCATCAGACCTCTGATTCCATATTCAGCAGAACTGTGAATGTTAAAAATTAAGAGGTAACATCCATTTAATTTTCAGCTACACCTTGAAGTATCTCTACCTTTTAACCAATACTCACTGCATAAGAAATTAATTTTTTTAATTGCCTTCTCTTATTTATTTTTTCCTGTTTTAACTGCAGTTTTTAATTGGGTTTGATTCCTGACAGTTGTCGTTATGCTCTTTCATGCCTTGGCTTCAAAATATTCTTTGCTTTACAAAGAAGTCCTTATTTTATTTTGTTTTGTTTTGTTTTGTTTTATTTTTGCATTTCTTGTAGAATCTCTGTTTATTCTTAAATATCTTCTGTGATTTGGTAAAGCCCAGGTTTAAAAGCTTAAAGTTAGTCTTCTATACCTGGAATAGGAGCTCTTCGTAGATTTTGTACCTTTAATAGAGACAATTTCCAAGCTTACACTACAGTGAAATCTATATGCTCATCAGTACAGCTGACCTTGTTAACGAGATAACTTAATTTGTCCTTTTGAAATTGGGAACCCTAGTTATAACCATACTCATAAGTATCTTTCCATTTCATTTAAATTAATCCGACCAGGATTGGCTAATCTTTAATAATTTTCTATTAATATCTCTGAAGATCATGAACTTTCAAAAAGTATGGCTAAAATAATCTTACTGTTGTCTTCGCGTTTATTTGATTGTTTTTACTCTAAAAGAAAGGGCTCAGAAACAGTTGGGCCCTATCATTATTAGCACCATTTGTCCTCCTCGCTATACTTGGAAAGAGAAGTCATTCATACTACAATTCCAAATAGTATTTAATGACTTTATATATTATTCAAGTTCATCATTAGGTTTAGAGACACAGAACTTGGGCTACAGCTTTCTCCAGGAATGATGCTGACAGGCAGGCTTTACTGTCTTCTCAGTGTACATGGTTATATTCATGTAAATATGTTGATCTACAAATTCTTGCTTTAGTTATAGCTTTCCTGAGCAACACTTACCCTCAAATACCTCTTTTTCAGTCATGTTTCCTATTTAACAATGTCTTTCTTGTCCTACAATATTTGCTGTCAGTTCTTTTTCAGTTTCAAGTTTCTCCACTGGATTCTACAAACATTTTTATTATTTCCTACTGATCACACCAGTTTCTCAAGAGGATGAGATAAGTTCTTTTGCTAATGATATTGCCTCAGATGAGTATTTTTCCAGCATTGTTAATACTGTTGTTTGGAATTTTTTTCTGCTTGATATTTGTCTACTTTCTGGCATTCCTTTATAAAAAGCCATAATATTGACCACCTCCACTGTATAAATTAATGGAAAACTCATTGAGAGGTAGTTTCTAGTCTGTTTGAAAAACATGCAGATAGAGTATATGACAGGGAGGCTATAGAAAGTTGCAGTTCCTAATTTAAAGGAAGCCAAGACCAGGGCAAAGCCTGAAGCTGCCCAAATGTATGTCAAGGGCCCTGACGTGTGCTGAACAGAGTCCTTGCTCCTCGTCTACAAGTTGTGGAGGGGGCCTGGGCAAGGATTAGCTGCCCGGGGGAGAATGGTATTCCCCATGCCAGATGACCACCCTGAACAGAGGGACTTCTCCATTGGCAGTCTCGCTGACCTGAAGGTGCTGTTCCTGCTCAGCAGTGCTCAGTGACCTTAGTGGATCAGAGAATCTGGACATACAAGATACCTGATCTAAACGGCTGCTTGCTGCATACTGTACTTCTGCACACGTGTTCTAACATACAACACACAGAGCAATGTTAGAGAAGAAAAATGACATCAAATGCTAGAGGCACAATCTGCCACTGCAGCCAGTCCAGTGCCCAGAGAATGGGTAGGTATATTAACTTTTTCCTCTGTTTCATTCAGTGGTAAAATACAAGTAGCTACTATGGCAACATCACATGGTACATTTGTTATCTCTGAACGAGAATGTGTTGAAGGAAGTAGCAGATCAGTATGCCATGTGTGCTTTCATTTTCTGGAATGTTTTCAAGGGAAAACATCTGTTCAGATATTTTTCCTGGGATTATGGCTTTAGTTAAAAAAAATGTGAAGAGGAAGGGATGCAATTCTCTCTCTCTCTCTCTGCATTCTTTTCTCTTCTCCTATAAAATTGCAATTTTTTTAAGGAAGTGTAGCTCTTGTATCATATACCATGCTGTTTTCCCTGAGTGGACTATATTATTTGGATCTTTAGTAGTTTCTTTAAATAAGTAGAAAGCTAAATATTCCTTTGAACACTTATGTAGGGATATTGTGGGTAGGTGGAAATGGAAGGTATGGCTGGGAGGTTAGCCAAAATCTTTCTGTACTAGCTGGAAGCATTATTTTATGATGTGAAAATTTTTATATACCTACTCATAACATTTCATAGAAAAATGATTTGTGGTTAAAGTATTGACCTGGAATTCAAGAAATATGTATTCCATTCTTGGCATGGCTACTCAGGTGTCATCTGTGATGCTAGGCATGTTCTTTAATATTTGTATGGTTCAGAACTTCCCCATATGATATCCCCATTCTTGTTTTTGGATGGTAAACTCCATGGATTCCTTTCATTTAACTTCAGACATCTGCAGTATAGACATTTACATCTGAACAAGCTGTCTAGACTTCCTTTATAGTCAACAGAAAAACGTAGAGACTTAGGATGCCATTCATCTGGACAGTTTTAGACATCTAGGTTAGACTAAGCTAAGTTGCATCCTAAAAGTGCCTTTTTTTTTCCACAAATCAAGTCACAAGCAGAAATTTAGATTGTATATATCAAAATTTGGACAGATAAATCCTACCTGGGCAGGGACAGGTGACATTACAGTGGGGGTCTGCCACAGGCCACCCAACCAGGAAGACCGAGCGGATGAGGCCCTCTATAGACAGATAGGAGCATTCACAAGCCCTGGTCCTCATGGGGGACTTCAACCACCCCGATCTCTGTTGGAGGACCAACATGGCAGGGCATAAGCAATCCGGGAGGTTCCTGGAATACATCGATGATAACTTCCTTCTCCAAGTGATAGAGGAGCCAACGAGGAGAGGTGCTATGCTGGACCTTGTTCTCCCCAACAAGGAGGGGCTGGTGGGGAATGTGAAGCTCAAGGGCAGCCTGGGCTGCAGTGACCACGGAATGGTGGAGTTCAAGATCCTTAGAGTACCGAGGAGGGCGCACAGCAAGCTCACTCCCCTGGACTTCAGGAGAGCAGACTTTGGCCTCTTCAGGGATCTGCTTGGTAGAGTGCCATGGGACAAAGCCCTGGAGGGAAGAGGGGCCCA
>NW_008824143.1:1234132-1254532 GCF_000699105.1 Pygoscelis adeliae
TGAAAAGAAGCATGGCCAGCAGGTCGAGGGAGGTGACTCTGCCCCTCTACTCTGCTCTGGTGAGACCCCCACCTGGAGTACTGCATCCAGCTCTGGAGCCCTCAGCATAAGAAAGACATGGACCTCTTGGAGTGGGTCCAGAAGAGGGCCATGAAAATGATCAGGGGGATGGAACACCTCTCCTGTGAGGAAAGTCTGAGAGAGTTGGGGTTGCTCAGCCTAGAGAAGAGAAGAGAAGGCTTCGGGGAGACCTTATTGTGGCCTTTCAATACTTAGGATAGGACAAGGGGGAATGGCTTTAAACTAAAGGGGGGTAGATTGAGACTAGATATAAGGAAGAAATGTTTTACTCTGAGGGTGGTGAAACATTGGAACAGGTTGCCCCGAGAGGTGGTGGATGCCCCATCCCTGGAAACCTTCAAGGTCAGGTTGGACGGGGCTCTGAGCAACCTGATCTAGTTGCAGATGTCCCTGCTCATTGCAGGGGGGTTGGACTAGATGACCTTTAGAGGTCCCTTCCAACCCAAACTATTCTATGATTCTATGATTCTACCTTTGCAAAGAGTACTATTTATTTATGTGTATTAATAAAGCATCTTCACTGATGTGTCCCTTTGTCGCGGCTGTGGTTTCTGTGTGATACTTGAACACAAGCTACAATCAAAAAGTAAACTGTAGGAGGCCCTAGTGTTCTTTCTTTCTTAGAGACCAAGGCAAATTTCAGTCAAACGGGCACACAGATGAGAAAACTGATTGAGAGAGAGAGAAAAAATAAAGTTGGTCAGAATCCAAAGCATTAGCTTTTTAAAAACTAAAAAATAATCTTTTTATCATTGGAAAATGTTTTTAGAAATTGTTGTTTGAAAGAATATCTGTAGCACTGGTCAAGTATTTTACAAGAAAAAAAAAAAACCAACAGGTTTTTTTTTTGCTAGAAGATGCCTACTATTAGAAACTGAAATGTCTTCTGCTGTGAAAGGTTTTCAGTTCCATGCCAGGATGTCTAGCTGAAATGCAGTTGACAGAATCTGCTTGACAAGGGAGAAACGTTCAATTAATTTCTCGGTTCATGGGTACGTACTGCTATCTGAGATGCCCTAGTGTCTGAGATGCCCTGATGGGGCAGGCAGCCAGTGCAATACAGGACCTATGAGAACTCTTGTCCATCTGGGAGAGTGCCTGGAAACCAGGTGAAGCACACTAGACTTCTAAAATGGGATTGAGGTGCTTAAGTGTGCACAACTGAGCTGGGCACCCAGAGAAAGGATAGTCACAGTTCCTACATTAAGCATTGCTTTTTAGATGCTTAAGTAAAGTAATTAGTCTCTCTAAAAGCCAGGCACATACTGTCAGAATACTATTCAGAAAAGAAAGCTAGGTCAGAGGTTCTGAATTGCCTTATCTATGTTTTATCTCTTCCAAGTGACTGTAGCAAGTTAAAAGGGCAAGATCTGGAAATCCTGCACTTTGAAAGACCAAAGTTAGGATATGACTCATTTTGCACTTCCACTAAAGTCAATGGGGAGAGGTGCTTCTAGCATGAAATACAAAGCTTATATGGGCAGAGGAAGATGTCTTACCCTGGAAGTTCATTTATTCTTCTTGTGTCTAAGGTTAAGGTGACATCATTCTATACCTATGTTTATAAGAACGCTCTCACAGATAAAAACACACCAAATAAGTAAGGGAATTGAATCTGAGGTGAATCTCAGACAACCTTACAACAAACTGTATCCATTTCTTTAAAGTTTTTAATCAAAAGCTAAAATGTCATCCAGATGCAAAATTCAAAAGCTTCTGAAATCTCAATAATTATGAGATACTTTAAACACTTACTTGCACAGTTTTGGCACAAATATCTGGTAACAAAGGCCAATTCTGTGAAGAATTGTAGCTAATTTTCAGGCTAAGGAGCTTCAAATTTCACTGGAGATTTGCATCTCAAATTAATCACATCCATGTCACCACTTTAAGAAGTTTGATGCCTTTAGCTGAAAGAACTGAAATAGAATTAGTGAACAAAAACAAAAGCATAATTTAAATTCCAAACCTTTAACTTTAGTCACAATGGTTTAGAGAGTGCGTCTTCATGGCAGCTCCATTGACTTGAAAGGTATTGTAATGTGAAGAACCTATGAAGAAGCCAAAGAAGTTATCTTCTAAAATACATAGGGTCAGTTTAATAGTAACTAGGACAAGAGACAGTGAAATAAACCTGCAATAATAAGTAATAGAATACAAAGAAAAACAGTTTTAAGGAGAAAAAATAAACCAAAGAAGCAAGAAAAAGTAGAATGGCTCTGCCCTTGACTAAATTCTCAAAGCATTTAAGATGTCATGGGACAAGAAGACTCAAGATTTTTCATTCCTGTATGAGCTGAAGGAATCTGGAAATACATGCTTACTGTCCCTAAAGGATGGGAGATAAAGAGACATTAACTGTTGCTACTAGGAAGGTCCACTGCCCTCATGTCAGTAGATGCTGCTCTGACTTCTCCCTTTGGGACAGTAGCAGCTAAGTTTGGCTTTTCAGGTTCTGGCACAGGAAAAGCTGGAAATAGGACTGTGGCTGTTTTGCCACTGTCGGTAACCCACTTCCTCAAATGACTGCCTGCTTCGCCTCTGCACAGAGCCAGTCCTGGTGGGAGGGTTTAGTTTAATCTCAGTACAGGAAATACTTTAAAAGTCCCTTGTTAGTCTTCTGCCTTTGATGTCAATCTCAAAATTCCTACCTTTCCTGAGGACTGTCACATGCTGATGCACATTAAAAGCTTAGCTTTCTGTCAGCCTTTGAATATCTGCAGGATCAGATCTTTTTCCTGGTAAATGTTAAAAGAGGAGTTTTCTTCTGAATTATTTTACATTTTTGCCTACTGTGCATTGAAAGAAGCAGGAAAGATTTGCTGATGGCAACCAAGCTTGGGCTGAAAGATGCTGCGTTATCTTCTGCAAGGCTTTTGGAGTGGGTTGACATACAGAGATTCAATGCAGACTGAAGTTTCATGTCAGACAGAGATATTGTGAATCAGGTGAAAATTGGGATGGAGCCTAGACAGAGCCAGCATGAACTGCCTGAAAAAACTGAGAGCTTCTCTCTGTAACTCATCCATATTCAGTTCTATAGATGGACTGTATAGCCTATAATAGACTTCTTTTATGGGATCATGTAAAAATATCCCTGACAACAGATGGACTTTGAGTCAATGAAAGCTAATTACATTTTACAATTCTACAGACATATAAATTTGTTAGGATGAAGGAAGGATTTTGGAACCATGTGCAGTGTTTTTATCGAGTCTATATTTTGAATAGCAACCTGACAAATTATCAGGCTTATGTAAAAGCTAATATTATGATTTTTTTTCTTCCCTGAGAAATTCACTTTCTTCCTAACCTGATGTTGCTTCAACACATGCCTGTAATTCCCATTTATGCACTGATATGCTGCTCTTGAAAATGAAGCAGTATTATGTTACAGGTCTTAAAAATCAGAGTGTCCATTTCTGGGGAAGTAATATTGTATATGTGGCATATTTAGTCTCTATTAGTTTGATTAGGATAAGTGTCCAACACTGGGAAAAAATGTCAGAATATAAGAAATACCCTAATGGGTCAGATCAGCAGTCCTTCTAACTGAGTATGCTGCTTCTGACAGTGGCAATATGAGATGCTGTTTTGGGAGGGCACATGAGCCTGGTCACACTCTGTAGTCCATCTCCCATCAAGATTTGTTTATAAGTAATGGAGAAGACACATCTCTGCTTCGTTCTGTCAGCATTGATTTATGAATCTGTTGTTCATGAATTTATCTAATCAACTTTGAACCTGCTAAAAGTGTCTTCTCCCACAGCCTCCTATGGCCATAAGTTTCAGAAGTGTAATTAGCTATTGCATAAAAAAATATCTTCCAGATAACAGTTCTACATGCCATCAGGATTTTACAGAAGTTTATTATATCCCTTCCAGCCTTTTCCTCTTGAAACAAAAGTGTTCCAAACTTTCTAGTGTTTTCTTGTAAGACAGCTGTTCCATCACCTACTTACTCTTCTCTATACTCTTTCTAGTTCCACTATGTCCTTCTTGAGATCACAAAACCACATACAGCACTGAGGAGGCAGGTGCACCAAAGGTTTTATATATATGCAAAATTATGGCATCTGGGTGGTGTCCTTCCAATGATATCTGATGTCTTGCTGGCTATTTGTAACTGCAGCCAAACACACTTGCGAGATCCTCCTGTTGTTTCTTGTCATTGGCATGATATTCAACTATCTGAAAGATCTTAATTTCATCTTCAGACTTGGAGATGTCGCTGTTCACTCCCATTTTCAGGTCATAGATGAAGAAATGGAATAAAACAGGTTCTAGAACTGATCTCTGAGGGACCATACTGTTCATTCTTCTCCATCCTGAAAAGTAACCATTAAGCCTTATGCCTTGCTTCCTATCCTTTAATTCACTTGCAGTCCTGAAAAGAACTCCTCCCTCAGGGCAAATGAGTTTTCTAATTAGCTTTAAGTTTCTTTAACAGTTTTTTTGTCAAAACTATTTTGAAATTTCAGATACATATTGTCCACTTTATTCCCTTTATAGATTGACACCCTCATAGACATGTTCATTCCCTGGTTGTGTGCTCTGAAAAGCTTCCAGTCTAAAGAAAAGCGTAACTGTATCTGTTACCTTAAGAAGCTGAAACACAATGCTTCTCTAAAAATTTCCTACTTGCTCATTTGTGACTCAGTCAGGCCCATTTAATTATAATAAGCTCTTCAAGGCAGAGCCAGGCTTTGTGCTGTCTGTTCCTACAGAACCAAAGACAAAGTTCCAACTCACAGCTAGCTAGGACTTTTGGGAACAGCAGTAGTACAACAATATCTAAATTTCATGTTAGGCTTTTTGTCAGTTGATCTCAAAGCATTTATCATTTCCCTTCCCAGGTAAGGAAAACCAAAGAGGGCAAGGCACTCAAATGGAAGAAGCAGGAGTTGAACCCAGGTCACCCAAATCCTAGTTGTACTACCCTGGACTCTCTCCTAAGACCAGGGATCCTAAATGTAAAGGTGCATTAGCATTTTGACCACATCTCCTCTCCTCTCTTTCCATTAGCAGTGAGCTGAATTAAATTCCTGCACCTGAAGAATGAAAATACTCAAATTCTGTGGAAATTCAGGTTTATAAGCATTTCAGAAATTTTTTCAGTTTAAGCTCATCCCCTATCTTAAAGACTTTTTTTTTGTACTTAACAAGTTCCCAATCTTTACATTTTCCCCATCCTCAAGCTTCCTGTTTACTTGGCAAGACTTCCCACCCCCAACACTGAACCAGCTTTTGACTGCCTCACACTTAATCAGCATTCCTTTATTAAAAAGCTATTAATTAGCTTCTCAGTGGCCCAATCTACTGACTATTGTGATAATGGTAAGACTTTCAGAGCTTTTCCCCTAACTTTGTTGACAGACCATTGGACTTAGAAACAGCACCACAAGGAATGTGGGCTCATCTTTGTTTCAACATACTTAAGGTGCTTTTATCTGTATGTTGCCTTGAACAAAATCCTGTTCAAATTGTATTAAGCCCCAGATAAACCTCTCTTTCAGATTATGGTTTCCAACTGAACTCCTGTGCACTGAAGAGAGGGCACCGAATTCTTGATTGTTTCAAGAAAACCTCTTTGAGTAATCCCTTGAGCTTGCCTACAGGGCTTGGATTTCCTAATGGATACTTTGATGACAGGAGATAAGAGCCAAAGGTACCTTTATTCTCTTAGAAATTGCTCCAAACAAACAACCTTGATGATTAAAGCTAATAGAAATACCTGGAAGATTGATAGCTTGCAAAGCACTGCTGAGTGAATGAATAACTTCCCCTTTAGTTCCAAAAGCTAATATTTGTCCACATTTGCTGCCTTTTAAGAAAGTGCAACGTTTTTTGTATGCAGAGTGTTGAGCAGGAACAAACAGACATCATTCAGCTATTATTTGAATTTTAAACAAAGCCTCCCTACTTCAGCTATTGAGGCAGCATTCTGCATGGACCCATTTATAATAATTCAAACATGGCACGGGGAGGGTCGCTAGAGTAAAGTACATATAAGTGTGAACATGATACTCTTGTAAAAGTCTTTAATGATGTGAATGGGCAGCACACTATGGTATTCTATACAGGGGTTTTAAATTGCACAAAGGGCCTGTAAAACTTCTATATCTGTTCCCAAGCAATACACCTATCAGAGAGTTGAACAAATGGAAACCAAACTCTGCAGCAAATAAAAGTCTTAAATTTACAATGCTGGATTATAAAACGGTGTCTTTCAACAGCAGCTCTGACTTATTTCATGTTCTGATGAAATCATTGCTTGCGAATGCCAAGAAATTCAGCTGTAAACTTTTGGCAATAAGTAGACTCTCCTTGGAACTGCTGGTTTTGAAAACATCTGCAAGTAAGGAATCCACTGCAGAACCAATAAAAGGGGCTGAAGAGACCAAAACTTTCACTAACACCTCGTAACACAGGCAGTGCTCTGAGTGCCACCAAGCCCTGCTCCCTGGTATGTGGGTTATGTACATACCAGAGTTCATTTCCAAAATGGGGGTTTTACGATTCCCAGTGACACAGAGCAAGCAGTCAGGGAGTGTATCACATAACAAAGCAATCTAACAATAGAGCTGCAAATAGTTGAACATTTAGTTTTGAAGTGATGCAGCCCAGGGGTGGGGTGTTCCGATATTGAAAATTCCTCGGCTTTCTTTCATATAACAGAAGCAAAACCTTAAAAGGATCTGCTCTGAGTGAGTGATTTAAGGAATTTCCCCTTTTATAACCACATTGAGGAAGGATCCGAATTAATCTCATTTTCCTTAAAAGAGTATGGAGTATGGAGTTAGGAGTCACAAGAGAAGCCAGGAGGTTTCAAGGAGAGGAGGGTATGGGTATGTTTTGACAGTTGAAAAGGAAACTGTGAGCCGCTGTTGACTCAGAACTTCCTTTCCTTAGCCCAGCTCATCATCTGGCCTTTGGAGTTCAGCTAAAAGGACCTACTGAAGTGGAAACAGAAGTGTGAAGCGAGATTTAATATTATGTTCAATCCTCTGACTGAGGCTTGGGTATTCAACAGCCTTTAACATATCTTCTCCAGAATCAGCCTTGGGAAGGAATTCTGATATGGAGAAGGCACAGATTTAATTTAACTCTTCCTTCCCCTTATTCCACTTGTCCTCCACCCGCCCCCCCCTACTTTGATACAACCTGTGGCCCCCATAGCGGATGAGGGTTCCCAGAGAAGCCAAGAGGGGAGCCTTAGATCCTGTGCTCTGAGCAGCGCTGCTCTGATTACATCTGAAACTTAGTGATCAAATCCTTTCCCTGTCCTCTGCATTGCGGAGAGGGAGAAGGCCGCCTGTCCTCTCTTCTCTCTCCCAGTTGCCTGATCTCTAGCAAATCACAAGTCCCCTGCAAATGGAAACAGTGCAGCTTGTTCACTGATGCTTACCCAGCAGGAGGGGAACCATGGCTCTTTCTGCCCGCTACATTAGTGCTTGGCAGAGAGGTGAATGAAATTTGTTTTTTCATTACCATTGTCACCATTTAATAAAACATGATGAAACCAAATTAAAGATCTTATTGAAAGGAGTCAAAATATTTTTTTCATATCATTTTTGATGACTGGATTGATGAAGCCACTGCATGAGAATTTGATTTTTTTTCTGAAACAGCCTTGGTTTCATGCTGAAGGACACAATTGCGCTTTTAAAGACTTCCTTTTCATGTAGAAAATCAAGGCAGTATTTCATTTACAGCTTCCAGGAGTTCAGGTTTAGATAATCCCTCTCTTCTACCAGCGTGTCTTCCACAGAAAAGGGGTTATGGCTTGTAACAAAGACTGTCGACTTGATAGCATCTGAGGTTATTATGTGGGACTTCTGGGATGATGATAGCCTAGATGATCAAGATATTTTTTCCTTCCACAACCCCTTAAAAGACTGGTGCACAGAGCTCCCATCCATCTGCAAAACTTTTGGGAGCACAGTCCACCAGGCCGGGCTGGAGACAGGGAGGCTAGGTGGAGAATGGGGATATAACCTCCATGCAGGTTTTGGAGAGTTCTAGGTTAGGCAAATCTCAGGCGGATTTCAGAAGTGCTCTCCCTTGTGTTATGCTAAACATGGCAAATCCTTGCCTTTGGAGGTTGCTCAGTATGACAAAGCAAATCTTACTCCTCTGAACTTATACCCCTCTGAAGGCTTACACTGGAGGCGTTTGAAGTAAAATTTGTGGTGGTCTTTCAATCAGGCACTGGGTCATACCAGGTTAATCTGACCTATGACTCCCTTCATCTCCAGCAGGGAAAAAATAAAAGTCTGTCATGGTATACAGTATTCAGTAACTAAACATTTCAGAAGAAATCCTAATATATGTAGCATACAACTGTTCAGTGACAGTAGGAGAAGTATTAAAATATTACTTGGCTGACAGGACTTCATTGTGGTATGCTTTAACTTGTACTTTCTGTTTGTTTCCAGTCTTCTGTTTTCTTTTCACTTATGTAGTGAACTAGGAGCAGTCACGCTGACCAACTGCCAGTATTTCTTAATTCTCCTTAATGAGGACAACCTCCTCGCCAAGTCTGATCCTGAAAGCCTACATAGTTTGTGAGTATGAAACAGATTAGATTTGTATTTTAGAGCTGTTATTAGCAATATGAAATACAAATAAATATTGTTTCTCACCCCAAATGCTATGAATTGTGCTGTGTAAATGTTTTTTAAAACCCGCATCTCAAAAAACCTTAACATAGATCGAAATAAAAAGTAATTTATAAAGGAGCAAGTTGAGAAACAAAAACCCAAACCAGAAGTATTTTTTGTTAGCATACTTCATTATGTAAATAAATAGAGAAATAAGGATATGATTTCATGTCTCATGGAAATTAACAAGTGCTAGTCAGAAAATAATTATTCAATTCAATTTTATGATACACTTTCAGATTTCAGCACCCTCTTTCTGTTTCACATAATCAAGAAAAAAAATTGCTTGTGATCCTTCAGAAACTTGTCACAGAAATCATTTCACTTACCAACAACCACACTAAAGAAAGTGAGAAAGAAAAAGCTCTATTCTGGAATAATCAATAGCTTCCTAGCTTGGTTACTCTTCTAAAACTGGTGGCTCAAATCCTTGATCTGCCCCTTTCAAGCCCGAATGTAAATGCTGATTTCCTGCATCAGGGTACTGTGCCTGAAACCATTGCCTTGCTGGTTCTTCGGGGAGCAGAGAAACAGAATCTTTTTTGAAGCATGTTTATAAAAAACAGTATGTTCTCAACATCAACAAAAGTGGAACAGCTCTGTAGCTACAGCTGAGCTTGGGAAAGTGCTGGAAGGACCCTGTGGAGCTTGGGATTTCTAAATGTCAGAACAGAGTTCTTCAGCCCTTTGAAGACCCTGACTCATATTTGTGATGATAACAGCAGCATCCATTACCCACTCCCTCTGGGCCTACACACCCACTCTCCTCCATGGACAGAAAGAAGATGAAAGGTGAAAGTTAATGTTCCTTGATATCGGGGATACTTTTGCAGTGGTGCTTGTTCACACATACTTACAAAGAAGTATCCTTGCTTCTCTCTGACTAGTCACGTTCCTAGACAACTGTCGCAAGTACTTTGCATTCACAGCTCGTCTCTTTTCTAGTTTTGCATTTGCACTGTGTGTAGTGTTGCTGTCAGGCTGTGGTCTGTAGGGTCAAGTGGATGGCCAGAGCTCACTCGTTTCCTTGTTCAGGGGCAGAAGTGTGTGCTGTACCCCAGATAATCCCGTACTCCTTGCAGAAACTGACTAAGGAGGTATTGCTGGGAGGGAAAGGCCTTTGATGCTCAGTTGGTTTCCCACATCTATAAGCCACCAGAGAGAAGGAGGTAGGGAAGAAATTATATCAATAAATCTGTGCTATCCCATACTAAGAATTTTTGATGAAACTCCAGTCCATCACAAAGAGAAGGCATGAGAGATGAATAATAAAAGAATATGTGGGTATCTGAGTTTATTGTCATTATCCCAGCTGATGAGTGGGGGTATACTAAGTCCTCAGCTTTTGACACCATTGATGTCAGCTCTTGGGAGCTGAGGTAGGCCACTGCTGAGGGCGCTTGAAAAATCCCACCCTACGAGTCAAACAAACTATATTAGTCTAGTGACCTGCATTTGAACCCACTTGCCTTTTAAAAATAAACCCCTGTACAAATCCCAAAAGCAGCATATGGTTAGTTCACATCATGGACTAATAATAGCTTACATCATCTTATTTTTAAAATCAGTCCTTTTTTGAATTATGGGAACACCAAAAATAGTGTTGGAAAATTCCAGAGCCTACCAATCCTATAACTTAAAAGTGGCCAATCCTTTTTTTGAACCTATTAAAAAAAAAGGAAAAAAAAAAAAAAGAAAAAAATCCCAGCCTCTAAAACTACAACCTTTGTCTGCCAAGTTTCAGCCTGGAACACATTTTTACAGCACTTATAATCCCCTGAACAAACTAGGTTTATAATGGAAGTGCTGACAGACCTTTAACTATTCCAGCTATCTTAATAGCTCAGCTGTATTTATTTTTCATTACATTTAAATATAATTGGTTGAGGTTTAACTCTAGTTCAATTTGGTGAGAACCTTTTCATTTAAATATCAGTTCTGGGAAATGGGTCCTTTCTTGGGTGCCTTTTGGGGTTATTATGAACATAATTTTGGGGTTGCTTTTTAGATTTTTTCTTACTACCCCATTTGTGTGGTTCTCCCTTTAATTCAAAGTGCAAGAGGCAAAATAAGCATTCTCACGGAGCATATGGTACTCAATTGTGGTTTGAATCCCAGTGTGAGGAATTCCACTAGAAGTCTCACACATTCTGTTTTGGTCTCAATTAAGAAATATTTGAGCTGGCTCGGCACATCAGTGGAAAAGCAATGCGCTGGTGTGCATGGATCCTTGATGCTTTCCTGACTTCTTTTGATAAATCTGAGTGGGAACAAAGAGAAAAGAGGCAAGGTGTGAAACAACTGTGGAAACCCAGAAATGCATGTGTCAGGGATTGCTGGTGGATAGCTGTGGGATTATCTTCAATATGAGGTGTCTGTACTCTCCAGATTGAAAAATGTTTTTTTCTGGGTGAAATATGACCAAGATGGGAGACCTTTGAAATTGAGAATTAGGAAGCAAGAAAAACAAACTTAGCTGAACGACTCTAAAATACCAATCTAGCCAACTGTTATCCCATAGGGAAACATATCTTCTGAAGTGAAAAATGTGGGATTTGAACTTTATGTTTAACTACTGTCATACATAAAAGGTGATGGCAGTGGTGATGGAGTCACAGTTATTAATATTATTACTGATATTAAACAGAAGGTAGAAGTGTAAATTTAAGGGGGAATCAGTACAATAATTTTTATATCATTTAGAGGAACGACTTCAATGACTCAGTCCAATATTTTTCATAATATAGGATAAAGAACCACATCCACTCTTCCTTAAATGAAGACTTTAGCCTTTTTTTAAGGACTGCGGTCTTTTTCTAGAAGATGTGATTTAGATAGGAAGTCTTAAGGAGATGGGTAATCCACGGGGAAATTTGTCCCAATTGCTCTCCTTCTGGTGAAAAGATTATTTCCTTTTTTTTAAAATCTTTTTATGTCTTTGTCTGCACAAGTACAGAGTCTTCAGCATCTCTTTTCCTTATGATTACATGATTAGTGATTATATGCAATCACCATTTTGTTTGTTAACTTACTATTCTACAAAGTAAATAGACTAAACTCCTTAAATCTCTTGCTGACAAAGATATTTTTCCAAACCTTGAATAATTTCTCAGGGCAAGGACTAAGATGACTTTCTTAGCTATATTATTGCATCGGATGTTCATATGGATTTGGTTATCCAAGTGATTTGTAAAGCTTTTTCAGAATCACTGCTCCCAAAGACACAATTTCACATTTTGTGGTGATGGCACCATTCTTTGCTCTTTGAACATGAATCTTCCACTTGCTTGTACTGTGTCAGGAAACATGCTTGACTGCACTCACCTTATCAAGCAATCTAGATAGTGTGGTATATATTTGTTTTGCATTATCAATTTCTGAATTATCAGCAATAATTGAATAGAATATTTTCTTTCAGATAATTTGAAAAATATTGAATTGCAACTGGATTAGGAACAAACATCTATAGGAACTAACAGTTTCATGATTAACCATTCACCGTTAAAATGAAATGTATTTGTCTACAATTTCACTTTTCCTCACATGATTAGGAGTATTTTGGGGTAAGTGGTATGTCATAGAATGTGAAATGAGAGAGGCCATTGGGAGCTGGGTAAGTTAGGTAAATCAAGGGAGAGAAACCAACAGTATCTGGGGAAAAACAAACAATTGTATTCTTGTATTTACTCATGCAACTCTAAATCTTGCAGAACCTTTTTGCCCACATATAATGAAAGCATTTGGTGAAAAACTGATTGATATTCCTTTTAGCGACAGTGACTTTACTTTCAGAGTGGCAGTGCAATTTGAGAGTGAGAAGAAATTAAATGCTAGGGTTCTTCAGCTTGAAACAGAGGTGGTAGGGAGCATGAGAAAGAAGTACAAAATCACAAACAATACGAAAAAGGTGAACACAAACCAACAATTACTAAACATTTGAAGAATATGAAAACTGGTAGGTGAAGGGGAATTGCAGAATAACTGAACAGAAACAGTAAGTCAAAAAGAAGTACTTCATCAATCGTACATGAACAAACTGTGGGATGCATTGCTGTAGAAGGGTGGTTGTGGAAGCCAAATGTTTAAAAATATTAAAAATTTTATATTAACAGAAGTAGTTATTAAAAACAATCCAATTTTCCACTCAGAGGTGTCTGGTAAGAAATTTTAGGAAAAGAACTGCCTTCTACTCCTCTTTTCTTACATCTGCCAGAGGTGAGATGGCTAGATGGTCTCTTAGTATGACCCATTGTGTCAATTTTTGAAGTCTTATGTATGAGAACATGGTACTTAACCTTTGATGAAATCTCCTGCACTTCAGTACATCAATGAAACACATACTATACCTAAAAGTCATATAGAAACAGAGCCAGCTGTTCCCTGGCAATCACTAAGGTCCTGTGTTATCTAATGGAGTTTGGTAGGGGTTGACTCATGCACAAAAACTATTGCAAATCAGCATATATATAAAGAGTCTGTAACCAGAGAAGTTAAGCCTGGGTGTCTAACATATACTGTGCAGCAGACCAGAATGCAAAATAAGGTTAAACTACAGAGCTTCCAGAGTACATTTTGTGTTTGGTACAGGAAAAAAAAACCACCTCAAAGCTAGTTGATAATACATAAGATACAATTTTTTACAGCGCTTGCTATCACTTTGTTGGCAGGAACCAGAAAACAGACAAACCATGGGCAAAAGAGGAAAGAAAATAAAGGGATGTGGAAAAGAAAATAATGAATGGGAGAACTGGTGTTAAATCAGAATGAATCTGTATTGCATCCGCTACTCTTATATCAGCCAGTTGGTAGCCACACAAAGAGTGAATTTAAGCAATTAGCAGAGTCCCTTTTCCTTGGCTAGATTTACTATGTTTGTGTTCTGCTCATTAACACACCCAAGATTTAGCCTGGGACCTTTGTGATCTGCAGTCAGCAGTTCTGCCTGGAAAGCCAAAAATTAGCCTATGCCTTGCCAAGCCAGGAGAAGCTTTGTTATGCCGATCTCAGCTGGTAGTTGCTTTTTTCATCCCTGCTGATGCTTGCCCCACATCAGCTCTAGGAGAATAGCAGAAGAATCAGGAGAGTGGCATGTGGCTGGGCTGATCCAGCAAGCAGATTTCTGGGCTGGGTGGTGATGGGAGCTGTGCCTGACTCACCACCTATCCATCAATGGGGTACTGAGGCTGCAAGAGAAAGCCAGAGCCTAGGGCAGGATATGACAGATTTCCAGAACTGGAACAGAAATGTTAAATTTTGATGTAATTCACAAAGACCATTCAGCTTAACTGGGTTGTTTTGGTTTTGGTTTTTTGTGTGTGTTCTTTTTTTTTTTTCTTTCCTTCATGGTTATTAAGACAAACATTAAGTCCAAGATCGTTTTATTGCTAGGATAATCAAAAGAAAAAAAGTAAGCTTGTTTCTGGAGCCAAGAAAGATTTTTCAATGTGCTTTTCACTTCCTATCTGGAATAGAGTCAGTCACAGTATTGTCACTACTTGATAACATATTAGTAGAGCTGTTTGAAGCTTATAGTTTCTTACGTTGTGATAGTTGGTAATATTCTGATTAAAAAAATAAAACACATTTTTTTTTCTTTCTCAAAATATGCATCTCTGTGGCAGCAGTAAAGTACTGTCCAAATAGATGTCAGTTGTTTGGGTTTTTTCCATTTTAAAAGCTTCCCATTGTTAGAGACTCACACTAACATCCACGATGCCAAATACTTCACTCAACAGAGCTACTTGTCCAAAGCTTATGACTGCAGGGCAAGCACAACATCTGTATTCTCCCAGGGATCCCAGGGCTTCCAGGATTATAAGCAACTGACTTTCCTCATCCCAAGGAATTCTTCCCCTCCAGAACCTTTTACATCCCCAAATATATATTTTGAGACATCCAGGAGAATACCTGGGATGGTTCCATAGAACTGTGAAAACCATAGTATATCTCCATTGCATTTTGAGTGACCCTGTCTAAGACCAAACTTCCACTCCAGCCAGTCACCCATGCCAGCGCTGTTCAGGCTGGGGCTGGCAGAACTGCAGGGCTCCTGCCACCTTTAGCTGTGGGAATCAAGTACCTCAGGCAGGCAAATGCGGAGTGTTGGCATTATTCAGTGTCATTGATGCCAGAGCAAATAATGACACAGTTACTAATTCAAACCATTTGACTGTACTTTCCTTTCCTTTCTAAGGCAATCCTGATGCAATTTCATAACTTTCTGGGAAGTAGCCAAACAATGCTGGATTATGGCCCTCACAGCAATATAGCACTGAAAAGTTATCAAAAACATCTCAGTATTTTCATGTTTTCAGGCATCAGATGCTGCAGAGAAAAAAAAATATCATTTTCTTTGTAGCACTTGAAAAAAAAGCTAATAGACTACTGACAGTACACAAAGCTACTATGTTTTTCATACTAAAATGTATCATTTTAGCTGTGGCTTAATCTTGAAATACATTAGTTAATTTACTAATTATACAATATCAATATGTTGCTTTATTTAGATAATATTATAGTATGCTTTAATTTTTCCTGCAGCCATAGAATCATATAATCGTAGAATGGTTTGGGTTGGAAGGGACCTTAAAGATCATCTAGTTCCAACCCCCTGCCACGGGCAGGGACACCTTCCACTAGACCAGGTTGCTCAAAGCCCCATCCAACCTGGCCTTGAACACTTCCAGGGATGGGGCATCCACAACTTCTCTGAGCAACCTGTTCCAGTGCCTCACCACCCTCATAGTGAAGAATTTTTTCCTTATATCTAATCTAAATCTACCCTCTTTCAGTTTAAAGCCATGACCCCCTGTCCTATCACTACATGCCTTTGTAAAAATTCCCTCTCCAGCTTTCTGGTAGGCCCCCATGTTGTTTTGTATATCTTCATATTTTTAAATATGAGAACTTTCAAAGGTTTTTGGTTTTTTTTTCCTTAGATCCCATGTAAGATTCTTTTAAAATAATTTGCTCTACTTCCATGCTGATGCTACTGACAGCCTGTTATAAGTAAATGAGAAATTCCTTCTGTAAAAAGTACATAAAGTCTTACTGTCAATTACTATTATCTTTTTGAATCTATACCAAATCATTTTCCTGTTCAAATGGGAAAACTAAGTCTTTTAGTGAAGATTTTGACTTGTTTTCAAACTGTTACTATTAGCAACTTGAACAAGTAAATGTACTAAGTTATGTTTAGATCACCTGTTATGTCATCTGCTGAGTCAATAGATTCTGTAGATGTATCTGGGTATATCCAGGTATATCCCATCCTTAGCCTGCAACAAGTACATCGAATAAAATAATCTGTAGCTACCAAAAAGTTGTATTTCCTGTCTGCAGTCTGTAAGCACAGCTTTATGGAAATACATTTCAACCTATCTTTTCCATTTTAGTGGCACTAGGACTCATTCCACACAAAATTTGTAGAAAAATTAAGAATACATTGTTTTTTCAAGTGCTGTACCTTTATGCTAGTATACACAATGTTGGCTTGGGGAAATGAAGCAGAATTCAGCAAAGATAGCTCAAACGCAAACATTCACAGGTCCCCATAGAGGACTGAGTATTCACATAGATCTTCAGGTCGTAGTTTTATGCCTCACTCTGGCCATATTCTTCAGTCTTCAACCACTATTTTTAATGTAGGATTTGAGGGAATTTCCATCACCATTTTATCAAGGAATTTTCTACTTTAATACTTCTCTTTCATCAAGGAATTTAATACTTCTCTCTGTCTTTGTCCCAAGCTCACAAGGAGTCCATTTCCCGTTCCAGTTTCAGCACATGCTTTGAAGCCCCATTACAACTCAACAGCAGACTCTAAAAGCTTCAGTCCTCTAACTATGGACTTCTGGATTTGGACAAACATTTTCAAAAAGACCTGCATTAATGCCTCCACCTTGAAAGTATGGATCCTTACAAAAGGAGGTGGTTCAAGTACGCTTTCCTGGAGTCCTACATGCAGAACACAGTTTTTAGTATGCCATTTTAGAAAAACTCTGCTGAATTAAGTTAATTGCACTATCACCTTAATGAAACTTTCTATATTGTTCTTTCTTAGATGTTGTTTACCTGTTTTATAGATGCCAAAACAGAAGCTGAAGACAATTTCACATTTTAATTTGTGAAGTCTCAAATAGGAAACTGCATCCAGGCTGTTCATGTCAGGTACATAATTCCATCACTTCTAGGACACATACAAAGATCATTTTGTTGCTGTGGTGGTGGTGGTTTTGTTTGTTTGACTGATTGTTTTTTTTTTTAATTTTTTATTTCATTAAAAGATCTGCTTTGATTCCACATTCATTCCTTCAGTTAAGGAGTTAATCAGCAGGCTTAATGCTTAGATTTGATGGAATGATGCAACCATCTTTTTTTCATGAGAAAAATTAATGAAATAAAGGCTGTCCACTACCAAAAAAAAAAAAAAAAAAAAAAAAAGGAGGTGTGGTCATTTTTTTCTTCTAATAGTCTTCAGTTACATAGAAAGCTGTTTCAGAGAGGAAGGGAATAAACTCTTTTCTATGTCCAAGTAGCTATAGAGAGAAGTAATGAACTTAAATTGCCAACAAGGGAGTTAAACTGGATACAAGAAAAAATATTTTCTAATGGTAAGGCTAATTAAGCATTAGATGGTCTAGGGAGCCCACAAAACATAAATTATTGGAAGTTTAGAGAACATATTGGGCAAAGTGTGATATGGCAGAAGATATCAAAGTGTGATATCTTCTGATTTCAGCAGAGAGAGATCTGGTAGATGACCCCTTAAAATTCCTTTCAACTCCATTTTCTATCATCCTATCTTTTTTTCTATTTTGTTCACATTTTACATATATTTAAATATATTTATAAGTTTTTGCATTGACAGTGGTTTGAATTTATTCACAGCTTGCCCAACATGAAATGTCTTTTTGGTTTACCTTTAACAGATGAACCGATTGTAAGCTGGATAACTCATTTATACTATAAATGTATAATACTTCCATATAACACAACTTTCTGTATGATTTTGCAGCTGATAACCCAACATCAGATATTTTGCAGGGTGAAATGAATTAGTTCACCTTTATTTTCCTTTCTGCAAGATAAATAACACAGTAATGCTTTTATCCTTTTGAGAAATTTTCAAGGTGTGAATTTTCTTTTTAAATCTGAAGTGAAGATGAAGAAACAAATTCAATATCATGTGGCAACATTCAGGAAACAGTTCTGCCACTTATCAGCCTTGAGAGACCTTAGGAAATCTTTTTTTTCCTCTTCTTTTATAGAATCATAGAATGATAGAATAGTTTGGGTTGGAAGGGACCTCTAAATGTCATCTAGTCCAACCTCCCTGCTGTGGGCAGGGACATCTGCAACTGGATCAGGTTGCTCAGAGCCCACTCCAACCTGACCTTGAATGTTTCCAGGGATGGGGCATCCACCACCTCTCAGGGCAACCTGTGCCAGTGTTTCACCACCCTCAGCGTAAAACATTTCTTCCTTAGATCTAGTCTAAATCTACCCCCCTTTAGTTTAAAGCCATTCCCCCTTGTCCCGTTGCAAGAGGCCCTGCTAAAAAGTTTGCCACCATCTTTTCTATAAGCCCCCTTTAAGTACTGATAAGCTGCAATAAGGTCTCCCCAAAGCCTTCTCTTCTCCAGGCTGAACAACCCCAACTCTCTCAGCCTTTCTTCAGAGGAGAGGTGTTCCATTCCCTGATCATTTTTGTGATCCTCTTCTGGACCCACTCCAAGAGGTCCCTGTCTTTCTTATGCTGAGGGCTGGACGCAGGACTCTGGGTGGGATCTCACCAGAGCAGAGAAGGGCAGAATCCCCTCCCTCGACCTGCTGGCCATGCTTCTTTGGATGCAGCCCAGGATACCATTGGCCTTCTGGGCTGCGAGCGCACATTGCTGGCTCATGTCCAGCTTTTCATCCTCCAGTACCCCCAAGTCCTTCTCGGCAGGGCTGCTCTCAATCCCTTCATCCCCCAGCGTGTATTGATACTGGGGGTGGCCCCAACCCAGGTGCAGGACCTTGCACTTGGCCTTGTTAAACCTCATGAGGTTCACATGGGCCCACTTCTCCAGCTTGTCCAGGTCCCTCTGAATGGCATCCCATCCCTCTGGTGTGTCAACTGCACCACTCAGCTTGGTGTCATCTGCAAACTTGCTGAGGGTGCCCTCGATCCCACTGTCTATGTCATTGATGAAGATATTAAACAGTACCGGTCCCAATACGGACCCTTGCAGGACGCCACTCGTCACCAATCTCCATCTGGCCATTCAGCCATTGACCACTACCCTCTGGATGTGACCATCTAACCAATTCCTCACCCACCGGACAGTCCACTCATCACATCCATACCTCTCCAGTTTAGAGAGAAGGATGTGGGAGAACAACCGTGTCAAAGGCCTTACAGAGGTCCAGATAGGCAACATCTGTAGCCCTTCCCATGTCCACTGATGGAGTCACTCCATCATAGAAGGCCACTAGGTTAGTCCGGCAGGGCTTGCCCTTGGTGAAGCCATGCTGGCTGTCTCGAATCACCTCCCTGTTGTCCATGTGCCTTAGCATAGCTTCCAGGAGGATCTGTTCCATGATCTTTTAGACTGCAAGCTTGCTGGGGCAAGAACATTCTTACTTTGTTTACATTATACCTAACACAAAGCAACCCCATGCTGGGATTCTGTTGCCCATTTTTCCAATGCACTTTTGCACGAAGGAAATAAATGTCTAATGGCATAGTATCAAGCAACCTGTGATGAAATGTAATCAAAATGCAACATGTTGCCAATATATCGCATTCTCAGAACAGCAGTAGAGAATAACATTTTTTTCTCTCCTTTGCCTAGATTTTAATGTGTGCACCGACTGCATGAAGCAGCTGTACAAGGCTTTGAGTGTTCCCATGAAAACTGCCGGGAAAGCCCCCTGCACACTTCGCAAAAAGCAGTGCAGAACAACTGCTGCTTTTCTGACTTACATGCTTTGTGTTATGCCATACACGCAAGCTTGCAGACACAGATTTTAACTCTGATGTAAGCAGAAACCTCTGTGACATGAAAAACCTCCATCGAACAAAGCCTGTGTGAAAACAAGTTTCCAGTAACTTTTGCTTTGCCATCTTTTAACTGATTCATGAAAGCAGAATAACAGCAAACAGCATTGTGTCATTACTTGTTGTATCATGGAAATGCCTTCAGCACTACAAAGGACAAGAAAAGGCAATCTAGAAGAGACATGATATAGATATAATACACTGGGAAAACTTGAGAGTTCATTTTGACCTTAATATTTGGCCAGTTAGTCCTTAGAGATTTTTCTTTTGGTTCAGGATATGATGATCTTGCAGACAAATAAGTCTGTAAGTAAGGTAAACTACCTTATAAACTTGTTTTTCATTAGTTATTCTGTGGTAAATTACTTCCTACATACTCCTCTTTACAGTCAATGCAAAGAAGTCTATGTCTTGATGAAAGTACCATAAGCTGCATATTTCCTTAGAGTAAGGCTGCAAATGGACAGCTAATATAAAGAAAATATATTAGCTGATCCAAATATCAGAAAAGTCATTAGGAATCTTTCCACTAACTTTTCTCACAGTCTTTTGAACACATATATTTTAAGTTACATTTGCCTTTCCTTCTGTAGCCAAACGTAGAAGGCTGTT
>NW_008824143.1:1254593-1267740 GCF_000699105.1 Pygoscelis adeliae
CACTTCTTTTTTCTAAAGGTGATAACAGTGAAATGTTAACATTATTTTATCACTATGTATCTAATTTATGACCATTGCCTCGTACAAGATCAACTATTTTGACCTGCAACACAAAAAGCTAAAGGATTTGTGACTGCTGTACCATTGTTTTAACAACAACATAACAAATTAATGTAACTCATTAATTACTGTATCTCATTAAGAGTAATTAACATATTGTGGCACAAATTTGTATCCATATATCTGCATAAGTGATGGATTAATTTGAGTTAATTCATTCCTTGGTGTAACTGAGATAAAAATCAAGACCACCAAGAGATTAGACGATTTTCTGAGTATTAAAAAACTCCTTCTATTTTGTTTTTATAGTTCTTTGAATTTATGCACTATCATCTGCCTCTAGTTGGGTGGTCATTTTCTTCACTGCCTCCCTGCTCAACTGCTGCTTCACGCTAAGGAACTTGCTAGTGGTGCACTCTTCTCTCAGGCACAAGGATCAGGCAACTAGGGAACAGATATTCTTGTAGAGAAGGCTGCTAGTTCATTGCTCTTTTGTTCCAGTATAAAATAAACATACATATTTAAATTTAATTAGAACTCTTTCAGGGGGGAGCAGAGGAGAAAGTTATATTTTCCACCATTATTCACTTCAAACTGAAACAGAAAGTAAAAAATTTTGTGAACTGAAAAATTCCTAGGAGTTTTGAGTTGGAAATATCAAAGAAGAGAAAATAGATTTTAAATCTAATTGAAGGTAGATAACATAATAAAAACATATTAAATATAGAATTTTTTTTTTGTTTAGATTCTCCTGAGCAGGAAAAAAAGTCCAAAAAATGTTAAAGCAGCATGACCATCTTTTCCAAAGCTAATATTATTTTAGTGTTGGAAAAATATATTAATATTAATAATAGTTCATTATTGATTTAAAATAATAATAACTTCTAAAACCCTATTTACAAGTCTAGCATTGTCAAATAATTCTCTCCAAAGAATTCCACTAACTGAAAATGCAAACATTTCTTCCTGCTTCTCCTTCAACCTTTAAACTTCTGTCCAAGAAAGTCACCAAATTCGGGCTATTTTATACTAAAGGAAAAATCAAGTTCAAGAGTTGAAAATTTTTTATACAGCATGCTCCACTTGTCCACCATTTCTATATAATTTGAGGGATCTAGTTCATGTGTTGAGGTGGGAGGGAAGGGACTAATGACCACAGTTCTGACAAGATGGCACTGAAAGAGCTGATAACTTTCAGGTAAGATAGACCCAAGTTTTCCATCTGCAGGAAGAATTTCTGGTCATTTACTGAAAAACAGTTGAATTTATTTTCCCTGTTTCATGCACAATAAGATGAGGCAGGTTAAGCATTCACTTAAAACCCTGGGAGGTCAATAGAAAGCATTGGATCCACAAACTAACTAATACAAGACCACAAGGGTGGATTTACAAGACACTTTTTTCTTTATATTAGCTGTCCATTTGCAGCCTTACTCTAAGGAAATATGCAGCTTATGGTACTTTCATCAAGACATAGACTTCTTTGCATTGACTGTAAAGAGGAGTATGTAGGAAGTAATTTACCACAGAATAACTAATGAAAAACAAGTTTATAAGGTAGTTTACCTTACTTACAGACTTATTTGTCTGCAAGATCATCATATCCTGAACCAAAAGAAAAATCTCTAAGGACTAACTGGCCAAATATTAAGGTCAAAAGCTGAAGTTAAATTAAACCTTTGCAAAAATATTTTAATTTTAACTCCAGCTTGCTAACTAAAAGGGCTGAAAACATGCAGAGGTAATTATCAGTGATTCAAAAGCTATTGCTAATGTGGTAATTTATAGTTGTGTTCTTTTGAATGTCTCTTTACCTTCCTTGCTACACAAATAAGGTTATTTCCAGAATCGTTCTAACCTAATTAAATCTCCTATTATCTCTCAGCCAAGCATAATTCACAGTCTATTCTACCAACATCAGCCCTGGCAAGCATTACAAGGAGTATGCAGTGGAAAACCTTTCAGTGGAAAAGCTGGAGGATCTCAGCTTTCTGCATTCAATTATCTGATATTGTGATGAATCTAAGGAGAGAGGGACAGAGGTAGAGATAGAGATCACTATGTGATAGGAGGTGGTTGGATCTAGTGTTAATCAGTCAAGGACAATTATGTTCAGTAAAGGTTGCCGTAGGTGAAAGATAAAGGCAAGAAATGAGGTAATGTGAGAAGAAGAAGTAAGGAATAGAGTTTCAAACCAGGATTGCCACTTAATCTTTGCTCTGGTTATTGTTTGGATACTATATATATACATATTGCTACTATCTAAGGATGTATACAGGAGATTTTATTACTGATGCTTGAGAGAGACACACAGCAAAAAGGGCATACATCCACGGAAATGGAATGAACAGCTTCCACACCACAGGCATTTCATGTACCAGCTGCCATCTCTTTTTCCTGTCTCTGCAAAACTAAAACCAAGAGGTGTAACCCTTCTGCTAGCTGGTACTGGCAGTAGCCAGTGCTGTGTTTACTTTCACAATCCCATCTCAAGAATACTCATAGCCCATTATGGGAAAATGAAAAAAAAAATAGCCTTTTCTTTTCCTAAGTGGTTCTTCCTTACACAGAAGCACACTTGAGTATATTGGAAGGAAGAACTAAACTGAAAAGAAAGAACAGAAACAAAAAACTATGGGGAGCTCAAGTTTACTTACGTAGTTAAGAAACCTCAAAATAGTCCACAAGGACTCCATTTGATGCCCATCCTATCAGTACCTCCTTGAAACCTTAGTGTATGTATCAGAGTGGGTAACCCTGGTAATTCAAGAGCCATTCTACATGCCCATCTTAGCTATTCCTCTCACAGCTGCCTGTCATGTTCTCCTAAACGTGGCTTCAGAGTCTTCAGACCTGTAGGTCTTTATAACCTTGGCTTAAAAAGACACATCATCCCTTCCACCTGCTTATCAGTCCAGCTGAATCTGCTGGTTGGCTAATTCTAAAGAATGAAAGATATAAATTAGGCATAACTAACTGTTTCTTTCCCTCCTCTCTTCCACATCAAATAAAGATGAGGGAAACAAAAGGTTTTCTTCGTCACTTAGTGCCGTTGGGCTCATGCTGGATCTGAGCCTTGCCTACACTAGGTTTCTGTGCACAGGAAGACAGCAAGGATATTTTCATATGGGTTTCAACCTAGTTGAGGTTCTCCCTTCAGATGTCCTTGTACTTTCAGGGTATTGCGCAGGGATTGTATTGTCTGTCAAAATGAGACCCAAGGACTATGCTGTGAAACTAATTTTGAAAACCTGACAGACCAAGTCATTTCTCCACAAGGTTTGTCTGTGAGCAGTTGTACATTTTTAAGAGCTTTTTATAACTGCTATTTCACTTAGTACATTTAGACATATATCTGAAGAAGAAGCAGGCACCGGATGAAATTTTTAAATCATATTTGTTCTGTAAGAACTTCCAATCATTTGGACCTTGGAGCAGGACTGAAATGAGGGAAGGAGGAAGGACAGAGGAAGCATGGAAGGAAGACATACCCTCTCCTTAGTTCAACATTTTCACTACTGCCACACAATCAACAAAATTTTATTAAAAAAGGAGAGCATCCTTCAGGTATTCAAAGGGCTGTTTCTGGGAGTACTGCTGAGGAGCCACCTCTCTGTATGGTCTCTGCACTGAGGCAGGCATGGATTCTCATGAATTTTAAAGTATTTATTTTGTGGGTTTTTTTCCCCAGAATTCTTTCAAACTACAACAAGCTTTCCTAAAATTGTTGGTGGAGAGGAAGAAGAGGGAATCGAGAGCGTCAAGCTGTCAAAATAAGTCTCCTTGTGTGGACAAGGAGAGGACTTAGCTTACCAGTGCAGCTAGTTCTGTAGCCAAAGGGAGAACGATTGACATAAAGGACCTTTTTCCTCACTGGCCTGAGGCCCTGGAAGCATGCTAGGAATGCTGCTCTCCTTCCAGAGGAGCTGATTCAGTTTCACTTGTGGTGGTTTAGTTCCCACTGTCATCACTCTCACAGTGACAGTTGCTATAGTGAGTGAGAAAGTGCCTTGCCTGGTTTTGGGTACTAACACAAAAGGCTGGCTGTCTCCTCTGCAATTTGGCAGGAGAGCCTTTAGTGTGGGATGATGTGTGGCTGCACACTTACTCACTGCAGACCTTGCTGGAGATTACTGGCACATTCCTGGAGAGAGCAAGCAAGTACAAGCAGTGCTGACTGGCCATTTTCCTTAGAGGAAACCTACCACAATATCTGCACTTAACCCGTGTGTTTTACCAGCTGTTCCTCCAGCACTTTATAGACTTTACACCTGTTTTGCAAAAAGAGAAAATATTCATTCATTTGAACGAAGCATAAAATGACTCAGCTGGCCACCAAAGGTCCCCTTGCATGAAACCTGACCCATGTTTAAGAAGTCAGCAGTACAGAACGGCCCTTGGGATGCAATTCAGTAAACGACTGCACTGCTCTTTTTTTGGGATCCCAGCTCCAAAAATGGAATTTAGGACACTTTATTGTACACCATTAATCTCCCTGTACAGCAAGAAACTTAAAAAAAGGCAATCTAAAAAGATACAGATTTTAAAAAAAGGGGCTACACAAAATCCTCATGCTGCCATTGAGCACCAGCTAAGGATACAGGATTCCTCTCTGCTGTGAGGTTAGATGCATCCATCCAGTCAGGAGCCAAAAAGTGCAGAAAGTTACTCCAAAAGATATAGTAAGAATTTTTATTTCATGTAAGTGATTAGTGCTTTTCTTTTCAAAATACAGTACATTAGCCCTGTGCAATATAATATTTTAGAGACCGGGCCACCCACACCTACCAAGAAATCCCAGTTTCTATCCCTTCCTTAGACAGAAACATTCAAACCTGTATTCTCCCACTACCAGAGTAGCATAACCACCAAAATAAAGGTTTCTCATGAGAGGAAATTGGGGTACTTCCTTAAAAGAAAAGACCAGTCATTTACCTGTAATGCAGTGGTCAAGGGTGAGATGCACAGATTCAGACATTCTGAGATGGGCACCAAACCTGGAGTGAAAAGGCTGGTACTTCATTTCCCAGTGGAAATGAAAGTGTTGGCCACCACTGCTTTTTCTGAGTCTGCATCTTAGTATGATCCAAGAATGTCTCCACACTAAGCATTTCAAAGAATATTTTGTTTCTAGCCTCTGAAAAGACACAGGTGCCAGCCCTGAGTCAGATACTCAAACTTGATATATTGAAGTATTTCTAAGTATATAGAAAGTGCAACTCCAAGGAAGTCAGATTTTTTTGTTGTTGCAAATTGAAGTGCTGTTAGCATTTATCTACCTCTGGATTTGGGCAACAACTAGACAAAAGGTTTATTATTCTCCAAGAGAAGATGTTGGTTGAAAAGAGCTTGAAAGCCACTTAAACACCTTTTTTTGCAAATTGAGTCCTGTCAAACCTGACTCATTTTGGAACACCTAACACAGAGGCTTCTGAAAATATTCTGCTTTTCTGGTTTTGTGTAGCTTGCTTCAAAGAAAAAAAAAAGTAGAAAAAGCAGAAGAAAGATACACCTTCATTTTACAAATACCTAACCCAAAATGGAACAAAAGAATGGCCTCATGCTTAAGGCATTGAACTGTTATTCAGGAATGACCTGGAGCAAGTCATTTAATCTGTCTATACCCTGTTTCCATAGTGAAGGTCTCTTTTTCTTCCCCAGCAATTTAAGCAGTAAGCTCTTCATGAGAGAGTTTGTTTTACTTTGTGCCTTTGTATCTATATTACAGTAGAGAGCTGCTTTCTGCAGGAACTTCCAAGCACCACTTCAATATAAAGATATATAAATAGAATATAAACATAAACAAGAAGAAAACTTTACAATTTTTATGGTCAATTCTGGGAACAACAGTTTAGATTTTGGAAAAACAGTTTTCCTCTGAATATATATTTGGAGATGTTGCTTTAGATATATAAATCGAATATTGCAGAATACAGTTTCATTTGCACACATCTCAGTTTCCTCCAGTCTTAAATGAACACTGCATAATCTGGAAGGAAGATTTAATATCATCCTCATTTGGTGACAGTTTATCATGGGCTATATTCCCTGAAAGTATAATTACTGGAGATGCTATTATTACTGCCTTAGAAATTAAATTATCTCCAAGAAGGAGCTATACATATAAAATGGAATCAAAGCCCCCTTATCTTCAGCAGTATTTATGTTATAAATTATCTCAAGGACCCAAATTAGAATGTCAAAAGAATTTGGCAGTGGAAAACAAAGGAAGTGCATGAACCTCCCTTAGGACAAATCTGATAGCTCATACTTGCATGTCAAATAGGCACTGACCTTACCATATAACAATCAAACCCCAGATCTTCAGCTGGTGTAAGTTATCCTCTCTCTTACCAGTGGAGCCCTGGAAGTTTACACCAGCCGAGGATCTGGCTCATTTGTAATTTATAGCAAGCTGCCATGCCTCAGACTATGCAGCACAGTGTCTTTATCCTGGGATTCTCACAACAGTCGTGATAGCTTTTATTGAAATGTGGCAATTAGGATTTTTGTGCTTGGAAACAAGATTTTGTTCTTTAGCTTATGTCAGTAACATATAAATGGACACTTTAGAAGCTTCATGGTTTAGCATAAAAAGCAAAAATAAGGTAAGTGGGCAAGTGGGCAGGAAGGTCATAAAACACTTTCTTCTCTTAAGGAAAGGTTATTATTTCTGACTGTACTGAAATAAACTCCACTGTGTATCAAGTCTGTTGCCAGTGTATCATCTAAGAGGAACTGCATTGAATATTTTATTAATAAAATCAAAACTCAAATAAAAAATTTATGTCATGCAAATAATATTAAAATTGGCAACATTCCTATTTCCACATTGTTTCATGGTGAGTCAACTGGAAATTATGCACAATGTATGGTATTTGTGAGAGCAAAGGAAGAATGAGATAGGCAGCCTGGCATACATTTTTTTATATCTGCTATTATCAATTAGAACAGAACATGCTGCAGAATAGGCAGGACTTGTAAATCTTGTTTGCCATGCAGGAATGAGGAAAAATAGGGAAATGCTTCTGAAAGTTGGTAGCGAGAGGCATTGAGCCTTATTCTGAGCAGCTATATTCCACCATTGTTACTACAAAGATTTAAGCATTCAACACAGTGGCTTGCAGGGTATTATGGTGCCTATGACCTATGTGCACAGCTCTGAACTCCCAGGGTTAACATGGTCACGTTGGTTATGTACAGGTAAGTTAGGAAGGCAAAGCTCCACATGGGGACTCACAACAGCCTGTGTGTTGAGTGCTAGAACACATCAACCAGCCAAGAGAAATTGCAAAAGGGAAGGGTGTCTCTGAGTTCTGCCTCTTATAGGTACTCACTTCCCTTCCTTGACTCTGAGGATATTTCTGAACCTAAGATTTGGAACCCAAAAACACTCCTCGAATGTCTTCATTTGGAGAAATATCGGGATGTGGCCTTTTGCTCAGTAGTCTAAAGGTCAATGTCTTTCCTACAAAAGTGGGACATCTGACATCTATGTCCTCTTCAACTTGAGTGGGTTTGAAGTTCTTGTCAGGTGTGTACTGCCACCAGCTGGCTACGCAGTTCCCTGGACAAAAGTATTCTCACCCTCCAGTTGAAGATGGACCACTCGGTGTACCCTAGAAAGAAAGATTTTTTGAATGCAGTAAGTAGGAAAAGATGATGTCCATCTGTCTCAAAAATAAGCAAATTCTTCACCTCTGATTATAATACTCATTATGGAATCAAAGGAAAGGGGACTACTAGGACACTGAAAAGGAAACCAAAATTCAGAGCTGTGAACTGCTGAAGTTGGGAAATCCAAGCAACTGGAACCCCATTTCAGAATTCTGCAGGAAAATCCCTATGGAATTTCAAGCCTGGTAAGAGTATTTCACAAAATGCCGTTGTACAAGGCAGCAGAAGGCAGTGGTGTCTGGAGCATGGGGTAAAGTTCTAGTTCCTCAGGTGCAAAACAGATAAATTTAAAAGGAAAAAGACACAAAGAAGAGCTACTAAGATGTAAAATTAGAACATCTTGCTCTGACTGATGTGGGAAAAAGGTATAAGATTGTTACTTCTCTAAACATGTCAATAAAGTGAGTACCAGGAGGAAGAAAGAGGGATTTTAAGCTAACAGTGTTGGCACAAGAACAGATGGATAAAAACTGGCTAGAAATACATTATGGTGAAAACTTCACTACTGCATCAAAGGAGTGAGGTTCTGGAACAGCTATCCAGTAGCAGTTGTAGAGGCAACTGCCCCAAATCAAAATAACAATAACAAAATTAGTTTTTAAAAGGACTTTGATCACATCATAAAAGGATTACCCACCATAGTTGCCTCAGGTAACAGGGCATGGGCTTCCATGATCCAAGAGGTCCCTTTCAGCCTTGTGTTACTGTGAATTTAGAAGTTGTTACTAAAATAACATAAATACCTTAAGGTAATTTGAGTACTTAAGCAAATAGGTAGATACTGTTCCATGTATCTAAGACCATTCATTAGCAACACAACGGTTATCCCTTATCTGTATTTAAAAGGAAATGGTTTTCCATTTCCCACTGTTAATCTTTCCTCACTGTCTGTATTAATTATTAATGTCCATGTTTTAATTCTTTTTTCACTTTTCTTAAATGTGTTGGATGCCAGCTTGGTTTGCCCAAGGGACCCTGAGAGATGGATGAATTAGCTGCTACTATTTTAGCTAGAAAGCATGTTCTGTAACAGATTTGTATTTTCTGTGGATCAAATGCACAGAGCTCAACCTATAACCAAAAAAAAACCCAAACCAAAAAAAGCAGTGGCCAGCAAGTTACATCTTGAGTCTGTGTCTGCCATACAGAACTGGCGTATTTCCTTTTGTCAGCAAATTGTATTATTTTCAAGCCTATAACACCAGTAGGCACAAGTTACTTTTGAGCTTAGAGAAAGCTCTATCCTACTTCTACCCCCTGTTAGTGCCTAAAGGCTTCAGTAACAGCTTTGCGACAGTGGAAGTACAGCAGTAAAAAATGACCCAAAGCCAGCAGTGGATATACTGGGTGGCTGCTATGCATACTTACCAACACCTTTTGTCTGAAAGTCACTGATTACCAGCAGAAACAATGTGGGAAGCACACACAGGAAGTGTGTAATTAGATTACAATGCTTTCTTGTAGCTAGAGTTTCTTGTAACCCCTGACCATGTTTTGTTTTCAGCATCAAGCTCATTGGAATCACATTACTGTGTAACAGACACAGTTCACTTTAGTCATAAGCAGCTGGATCTTAAAACATCACATTAGCCCATATGTTCATAGTCCTTAACAATTGGTTTTTTTTTAATTTGTACTAGAAACTGCTTCTCAGCCACTTTTCTAAGATTTTCTTGAGCTTCAGAAAGCTAAACATACTGGGAAAATGCAAGAAGTCTACTACCTGGTTAATTTTATTTCAAACTGCAGTAAACTCACCTCCATCTGAAGAAAGATATGATAATGGGTAGTCATCTCCTCTCACTTATGTATTGCATTTCAGTTACAGCAAGAAATTACAGCCATAATGGAAGGGAATGAAGGTTGTCAGGGCTGTGAAGAGAAGGAAAATGACTGATTCATAGGCTTTCTAAAAAATTGGCAGCAACGGAGCACTGGTGAGCCTACGTTGTGGTTTAAGATCAATACAGCCTGTGAAGCCTTTCTGCCTATTTCATACATTTAGCACCCTTTTGTAATGTTTACACATTCATAGGCTAATACTAGGTTTATGGAGGAAAATATTTTAACTTCTCTGTATTTAAAAAAAAAAATTTCTATTTGTCTGCTTTCTTCTCAGAACCAGTTATTCTTCATTTAATTTGTAATGTTATTTTCCAGCAGAAAAAAACATAAAACAGAAATCCCATAAGAATATTTTTGTCTCGTCAGAGAAATTGATATAACAAATAAATGAACAAAAATGAGCTAATGTTCCATATAATAGTTTGAATAGTTGATCCTTAAGAGATTTTTGAACTCCAGGTTTTCAATCAAAAATCAACATACGTTTATCAAAAGTCCTGAGATGGAGTAGAAGGCCATATTCAGAGCCTCTGGTTATCGTCAAGCCAGCTTGCACAAATAACAACTTTACACTGGTTTAATTCATGCTAAACAATTTGGCAGGGCTGTCTTAATTTAATTTTATTTATGTCATTTTAATTTTATTGTCTGTATTTTATACAAGTTTATTAGTGATTAAGAAATACTGGTAGCTATTCTGGATTTCATTGTAACAACAAATTGCTACCTACAACTTTCTAGCAGAAATTATTGAAATTTCCTAGGTCACAGGAGGTAACTCTGTCTTTTAATCTTTTATATAAAGGGTCAAATTCCATTCTTGAAACTCAGGATTTTTGTTTCTGCTATTCCTGTCGGAAGGATGTGTTGGACCACTCTGCTTTGATGTTTTTAAAGTATTTCTTGACTCTTGGCCAGTTTATATTCATTTTTTCTTGTGACAGCACTGACTTTATATAGTTTCATTTTTTCCCCCAATTACTGCATTTATCATTCTGTTGAATCAACAGTTACATTACCTTTTCTCTTCCTTAATTTTACTTAATGGAATAAACTAATTTTCTCCAATAACTATCCTTCAAAGAATCATTCCCTTACGATTTTTATAAGACCTACTCATCTGTCAGTGAGAGGTAGCATTTGACCATTAACCACAGAACAAAGCCAAAGTTTTCCCTCAGAGAAAGATTTCCAGTCATGCTCCTCCAATGCTTTCGAAGCATCAGGTTAATGGCCATGTAGAGGAGGTGGAAAAGTGTTTTCAGCTGATATACTATAAAAACCAGAAGACAGACTTCAGGATTGCCTAACTGTGAGTAATGAATTTATGAACACTAAGAACTACCCCTAAAAACCCAATGACATATGGAGCAAGCCAAATAAGGTTTCTGCTGTTGAAACCCTTTGTGTGATGTTACGTCTGAATTCCTAGAACTGACTGTGTTTTTTGGCTCTGGTTTCCTTCAGGGGCAACGCTAGTGTCTGTAGTTTAAATTGAGACTTCTATTTTTGGTTACTGCCACACCACTTCTAAAACCTGCTTCAATTACCTCAGATACAACCTGACGGAATAAGTCTTAAGTCTGATAAGAAAATAATAAGAAGATGTATGTCTGCATTTTATTCTGATATCTTGTCCACCTGACTTCCCAGCAGTTCTCCATGTTCTATACTCTGAATTCACTCTACCACTAAAACCATCACTTCACGTTAAAAATTTCCTAATGAAATAGCCACGTTTAAAATAATGCATTATTCATTAAATGAACAAATTTAAACCTACTGAACATTTTTATTATTTCTTCCTATCAGTCACATCATGCTGGAGTGCTGCTGGATAAATACAAGCTCTTGAAATAGGGAAGCAGGGAAGGAGAGTTTATGCAAAACCTCCATGCAAAGGAACCTGTGGACCAGTCAATAAGCCTGTCAAGAACTTATGGGTCAAAACCAAAGGAATTGCCAAAAAGAGGGGCATAATGGGCACCCCCATCTTGGTAAGTGTCTGCTGCTGACCACCCAGTCAAAAATAGATAGATGGATAAATCTTCTTTAAGTAATTGGAAGTCTTTTGATCACAGGCCCAGGTAGCATGGTGGACTTTAACTTCTGCAGTATTTACTGGAAGGGCAACTCCAGGTATGTGAAAAACTGGTTGGATTATCAGTTTGGGGCTTAGTATTTAATGGTTCAAAGCCTAACTGATGGCCAGCTGTGAGTAATGTTCATTATAAGCTGATTCTGGAGTCAATGCTCTTCAACATCTTCATCAAAAACCTAGATAGTGGATTGTATTCAAGTTTGTAGATGGCATCAAACTGGGTGGGAACAGCTGATGTGCTGGAGGGCAGGGCTGACTCAGGTTCTGATGGATCTTGGTTAAGTACTGGTACAGGTTATGCAGAGAGACTGTGGAATCCCCATCTTTAGGGTTTTTTACATGTGACTGACTAGAGCCCTGAGCAAACTCTTCTGACTTTGAGAAGGAGGTTGGACTATATGATCTTCTGAGTGCCCTTCCACCTGAAACTATTCTATGATATTATTAACTTGGGGGGGTAAGATCACAAGTCTAAACAGATTCTGATTTTTTTTACTTTGGGGTTTGTGAATTTCTGAAAGACTTTTTTCTGTTTCTGATGGATGTGCCAAAGGTGCAACACAAACAACTCATTTTTCACTGGAAAATATTGGGATTTAACAAAAACATGTTGGAAAACCTGAAATAGACAAAAGCTATATGAACTAGAAAAGGCATAGTTTTTGCTGTAGGAGCTGGCTGAACTGGATTTTAAAAAAACTCTCCCAGCCTTGTGAATCAAATTCAGAATGAAGCCTTCTTTCATAGAATCATAAAATAACTCAAGTTGGAAGGGACTCAAAAGGATCATCGAGTCCAACTCCCCGCTTCCCACAGGACTATCTAAA
The DNA here is from genome assembly GCF_000699105.1 of Pygoscelis adeliae. Lineage (NCBI taxonomy): Eukaryota > Metazoa > Chordata > Aves > Sphenisciformes > Spheniscidae > Pygoscelis > Pygoscelis adeliae. The sequence continues at coordinate 1,267,104 of NW_008824143.1, forward strand.
ACTAAATCATATGACTAAGAGCATTGTCCAGATGCTCCTTGAACTCTGATAGACTTCCCTACTGTGACCACTTCCCTGGGGAGCCTGTTCCAGTGACCGACCACCCTCCCAGTGAAGAAATTTTTCCTAATGTCCCATCTGAACTTCCCCTGATGCAGCTTCATTCCATTTCCTCATGTCCTATTGCTGGTCACCAGAGAGAGGTGAGTATTTTTTTTTATAATCAAAGAAGTTTTGTGCAAATATAAGTACCTGATAAGCACTTAGGCTTTGGAGTGATTCTATGATTGAATTACATCTTTGTATAATTCATGGTTTGTTATCACTACTCTGTTCACACCTTGCTGTGTGGAAGTTTAAAGTAACTCTCTGTGGTGCAAAATGCAAATGAGCTTCATTTTAAGAACAAGCTCAACGTGAAGCAGTGTGTTATGACTTTCCTAGAAAGTAAGATATTCTGGAGGTAGTTTTGATACTGAAAATGCAGCCAGGTAATCATGAATTGTAGAACTTTCAAAAACTTCCCCATTTATTTGCAATTCTTTTTATTTGTAGTGTTGCAAGCCTGCGTATGTCAGTAGAGAAAAAGCCAGGAAGCCTCTGAGGATTTAGGCAGTATAATATAATTAACAGAAGT
>NW_008824143.1:1267751-1278474 GCF_000699105.1 Pygoscelis adeliae
GGAAAAAAAAGACCCTTTTTACTACAGTACAAAGGAAAACAGTGCGAATGAAATAAAAATACCTTAGAAATAAGAAACTATAAAGATAAAAAGGAAAACTTACTTTTGAAGAAAAAAAAAAGCATTTCTAAGTGATCTTTAATTTTTAAAAGTCCTGGCATCTGTGCACAACGGTTCTCTCTTCCCATGTCTGCCTAGAATTTATTTGCAATGGGAACATTGTAGTTCATTGGTACTATCATACTACTACCCTAAGTAATGAGAAATTTTGACTTTCCTATGAAAAGGGCTGCAAATAAAAAGCCAGAAGATTGTGCACTGTCTGGTTAGTTAGAAAAAACATGAATTAAAGCTTCTTACTTAACTTTAATTAGAGCTAGAAAACTATTAGCCTAAACTGTCAGAAATCATATGTGTGGTTTCTTTGTAATTTGATTGCACGTCATATATTACCTAAACTAAGACAGCCTTAACTTCATATAACTTGCTGGAGCCACATTGCAGTATGCAGCAGGAAAAAATTATACAGAGACAAACAAAAAAAAGAGGACTACAAAAGACTAATAAAGTGGAGAATGTTTGAACAAGTTAACTGTAAATCAGCACTACAGAAATCATCAGGCTAATATGTTCAAATATAGGTGTTGTGGTTTAACCTCAGTCGGCAACTGAGCACCACACAGCCACTCACTCACTTTCCCCCCACCCCGGTGGGATGGGGGAGAGAATTGGAAAAGCACAAGTGAGAAAAACTCGTGGGTTGAGATAAAAACAGTTTAATAATTGAAATATAATAATAATAATAATAATAATAATAATACACAAAGCAAGTGATGCACAGTACAATTGCTCACGACCCGCCGACTGATGCCCAGCCAGTCCCCGAGCAGCGGCTCCCCCTGGCCAGCTTCCCCCAGTTTATGTACTGAGCATGACGTCACATGGTATGGAATGTCCCTTTGGCCAGTTGGGGTCAGCTGTCCTGGCTGTGCCCCCTCCCAGCTTCTTGTGCACCTCCAGCCTTCTCAGTCGGTAGAGCATGGGAAGCTGAAAAGTCCTTGGCTAGTGTAAGCACTGCTTAGCAACAACTAAAACACCGGTGCGTTTTCAACATTGTTCTCATCCTAAATCCAAAACACAGCACTGTACCAGCTACTAGGAAGGAAATTAATTCTATCCCTGCCGAAACCAGGACAATAGGTGAAGTAAATATCTGGTATCATGAGCCATCAGATGCGTAAGGTTCTGTTTCTGTAGTTGGGGCCTGTGTCTGCAAGAACATTTTTTCCACTAATTATCTATGTTTGAGTTACTCTTGAACTAGGAAAATGCGACACTCACTCTTTTTACAGCCTGCAGCAGTACTATACTAATTTTGTGCATTTTAGCATAACTTTTGGGGGCAACAACCAAGGCTCTTAGCACTTATTGTAAAGTAAGTCATCCCATGCATTATTGCTTTGAAACCTGAGGCAGTCTTTTCAAAATACAAACGCAGGAAGAGCAAAACCATGAGATGTCACCAACTCATAAGGCACACAAAAATGAGACCAGAAAAGACCACTGAAAGGCTGTGTTAGAAAGTCAACCAAATTTTAACCTGTAGTCTCTCTAAGGCAAATCCACATGAGCTACATAAATATCAGATATGGTCAAGCACATTAGAAAAATATTTACCATGAGAGACAAGCCAACAGGCAAAGACACCTACCTTGCGTAACACATTCAAAATTCAAAGAGGAGCTTCTAAACCCAAACTGTATCGGTTAGTCCAATAGTAGATATATTAATTTTTTAAAAATCTTTTTTGCAGTCTTAGTCATCCCAGAAATCCCTTTGTTTTCTCTCCTGCGTGCCCATCCTGCCCGACATAGAGATGGAACAGGAAAAGCCACCGCTGGCCAGGTAGCGAGGACATGTGAGGAAGCTCTGAGCCAACTCCAGACCTGAAATCAGCTACAGGGTCCTGACAGCATGGAAGCAGCTACAGCTGAATCCCTCCTGCTTATTCGCCCCATTCCCTTGAAACCATTTTGGTAAGCTGAAATTATAAAGCATGATTTGAAGGTGCTGCTAGGAAAAAGTTTGGATTAAATTTACAGAGTTCTTTAATGAATTTGGCATATATTTACACAGAGCTAAGTAAGTGTGATGTCTGCTCTATGCTCTGTTGCACGTTGTGTCATTTTAACTTAGAAAAACAGAATTTCTATCTAAAATTGCAAACTTTGTTAAATGATTAGACCTAGTTTATTTTCTGCTATTCTAGATTATCCCTCCTAGAGAGATCTTTGTGCAGTTAGTGTCTGGAGCAAATCTGTGGCTTCCTTGTAGAATTCCTGGGTGACCTTGAGCAAGTATTTTGTTTTATCATATAACACAATGCTCTGACTGAGCACATGCTAATAAAACTTCCCTACCTCATAGGCAGGCTGTGGGAATCAACAGCATTAAATACCTGAGGTGCTCGATAGTCTGGTGATTAGGACCATATAAGTAGTTACATAGTCAATCCCCCTATGGTTAGAACATTGTCAAAGTGTGTGCTCCATGTATCTGTGTCTGATGTGACATTTTCCTAGTACCAAATTATCTGGAGACATTACAAGCAGAATTGTGGAAGGATCAAAAACAGCTCGAGTGGCTCACCCAGTCCCTTGTTGCAAGATAAAATGGCATGCAGCTGACACAAAACATCTCGAAGCCCTTGATTTGCTTTAGTGCCTTTTAAAGTACTTCTTCTGAAGAAGGAATATGTGTGTGCACACAGGAGTTATTACCAGCTAAAAACTCTGTCTGCTGATATCCCACCTTAGAACACTGCATGTATCTATTCTAAAATCAGATGCGACATTGAAAAAATATTTGACAGAGGTATGGTTGATACCTTTTGATCTTTATGAATTCCTGACATACTTCTACTGATCATGACCTTCCTGCTACTTTCAGAGGTGTACAGAAATGAGAACCATCCCTTATGTGCTGCCAATTTTTATCTTGCCAGTGAACAGTGATAATTTTTTTTTCTTTCTGTACATTTACAGGGTGTCGCTCATAGGCCTGCATGGGATTTTTAACTACATCAACTAGAAGAAAACATAATAATATAATAATGATTATTAATGTAACATGCAATGGCTGCTCCTATAAAACATAGTTAAGAGGCTTGCTGTCTTGTACATTAATATTGATTTGGAGATGAGATCACTTTCCACAGAATTTAATGCAGCTTTGGTCTCAATTACAAGTAAAATTCTTAAAACATGTCCTATTTTTAAGAATAGGACCTTTCAGCTGCAATAGAGAGTTCCTCAGTGGCTGATCTAAACTGGTTCATACAGTAAGTATGGGATCACTGGAGCTGTTCCAGTTTTGTGATGATGACAAGCCCGATAAGCAGATGGGAGGCACATTTGTAGATGCTCTTCATTGCTTCTCTGTCAGTTTTTCATTTGTCCACTTACTCTTATGTCCGCTTCTCCTGAACAGAGATTCAACCCCAAATAAAAATAATCTGAGAACTTCTGACTGAGGTAGGAGCTCATGTTAAAAAGCTAACCAATATGTCTGATGGATACATATTTTGTCTGTTTACACCCCTTTGTGTGAAGAACTACAGTGCTGTGATATGTCTTCCATGTAAGTTGTGAGTCCATCAATATTTGATGAAAATCATCTGCTGTCTTTCCCAGCAAAGATTTTTGTGCGTTCTTTCAGATCATTGACAAAGGTGTTATATAGCGTAAGAGCAAATCTGACCCATGCATGACCCATTAAAACATATTTGTTCTGTTATATGTCTCTGTGTCTAAACTAACCAGGTTTTAACCCACTCATTTGATGACAAGTTGCTGGTTTTGTTAATCACCATAACTTCTTAATTGAAAAGTTGACTAGTTCCAAATTCAATACTTTGTCAAAGTCCATTATAGCAGCAGTCTTGCTTGTAACAATCAAACATTCAAACTTAGATTTGATTTTTATTTGCTCAGATAGGATTTAGGCTTTTTTATTTCTCTCCGCTCATTTTCTTCTAATTCTGTACTAAACAAATAATCATCAGCCACTCTATTTTGCCCCAGGCTTGTTGTCAGGCTAATGGACTCCCTGTTACTCATGCAAGTTAGCTGAAATGTTAACAAAATTAGTTAACTGGTTTTAGTCTCCAGAACTTCTTCAGTTATCTTGGAGTCAATGGAAACCACCACCAAGGTTCCTAAGAGCTTCTTTTCCAATGCTTCATCTTGCTGTAGACAAATTATCAGTACTTGCTGACATAAAAAATTCTAACACAAGTAGCTGCTGTTTACCGTCTTCTGAAATTTTCAGTTAGAAAATGTGTGAAAAGCAAAATATAGTTGCCTTTCCACTTCCTTGTCTTTTTAATCCTTCTGCCCAACAACACAAAAGAGAAATTGCATATAAAATAAAACAAATATGCACTTTCAGAAGGCCTTAATTTCCTTAAGTTTGATGGTCAAGAATTCTACCTGTGCCTCTCTTATCAGTTCTAAAATTCTAGAATATGAATATCAGATTAATTACTGTTATTAATTGTATCTTCTTTTTTATGTTCTGTACACACTCAGTTTGCTCATATGTGCATACACATGTGTGAGAGAACTTTTGCATATATGCGTGTGGAGCTGCTTTCACTTCCTATCAAAGTCAGTTTGTGGTTTTAACCACTGTGGCCTGTCACAGATGTGAGAGTATGGATTTCTGAATACCTATTAAAGTGTTCTTAAACAATTTCTGATTATTATTCATATGTTTTAAATTAAATTCTGCCTTCTGCCTGATCTGGTTCATAATTGTTTTCAGCTTTTTGAAACTGGCCCTTTGAAAGTATCAAGTGTATATATCACTGGTTTGGACTTTCTTCTTTTTAATCATTGCAGATATAATTAAAACAAAATAATCTCTCTCCCAGGCTAACAGCACTCTCTATGAAGAATAACTAATATTAAATAAATTGTTTCATATCCTTGAGATTTTTGTATTTGCATTCTTATCCCTGATTGCTTTATGTGAATGCCTTTGAGAAGGACTAGCATCTTGTAATGCAGCTTGGGTAAAAGTGAAAAAAGGTGAAAAAGTGAAAAGAGGTGAAAACTCAAGACCAGTCTTTTTCCTAGAAGACCTGACTTTTTCTCGGTTAGGGTTAGTGTTGTTGGCCGAGTGCCGCACTGACTACCTGCATGGGGTAGAAAGAACTTTGGTTCATTTTCCTGCCCTCCACACTCATGGGCCACCAGCATGCAGTACTGCTATCCACATGTTTCAAAAGTTATGAAGTTTTCAAAGTTGTGATGTTTTAAAAGTTGTGAGTCCATCTTCACTTTTCCCTAAATATTGTAATACCTATATAATCCTCAGCATCAAATGAAGAAATTATGTTTAGACTTTTAAAAAGATACATCAAGTCAGATGTTAGTGTTTTGGTTTTTTGTTGTTTTTTGTTTTTTTTAACCAAATCCATGAAAGCTGGAAACTTGGATGAGGAGCACGCTCTTCTGTGATATCATAATTATACAATTATTTTGATTCCTTCTGCTTTAGTCCAAATACAATAAAGTTCTCACAATTTTATCTTACAGTGATAACTGACAACTATGGTGTGCTAGGACCATTCTGCAGGGATCTGACATACATGGAGAGCAATGGAATGGAAAAAGTAGGGTTATTTTTCCCTCTGAAATATCTGCATTTTGGGTAGATCTTTTGGTTATTTATTGAACTCTGAAAGGCAGAAACTGATGGTACTGTAGACCTAAACAACCCCCGAGACATCAGCACTTGGCAGAAAGCTTTCACAGAAAATCCGTGCTTCCTTCTTACACCTGACTGCAGGTTACATTAATTTCCAGCAGTCCCCTCAGCAGGTCGGACACAGGCAGATCTCCAGGTCACACTGACAGCACAGTCTGATCTCCTCTACTCTTTGCCCAAAGGACCTTGGGCCTCACAGGCATGAAGTCTGTGGCATCTGCTGGTAAAGATGTCATCAGCTCGTCCTCTTATCCATCTGGTTGTGGTCTCACAATTGCTTGCTACTGACAAACCTCTAACATCTTCTACTGAAATCTCTCCTTCACAGTACAAACATGACAAAATGAAGCCCACAACTGTAAAAGAAGCTACAGTGGAGGAAACAGGTTGGTTGAACAGACATGGACAGTTTTTACCATGCTTCTGTGTCTTTTCGGTACCTTTGTGGTGTCTCAGGTGCAATGCAGAGGAGGAACAGTGGCTTAGAGCATCACAAACCTCCATCTGTCACACAGTGGGTGCTTAAAGTAGGTCTACCCTGCTCAGCAGTGCTCATGAGCGAAAAGAGTAGATACATGGTTAAACCTGTATCCTCGTCTTTTCTGCTTCTGCCTGTCTATCTGACTTGTGTGTCCTTGAATCGATCACCTGGGTGACCAGTGTGGGAAATGCAGGTAAGGTGGGGACCCTGGCTCTGTCGGGCATCAGAGCTCTCACAGAGTGCCACAAGAGGTGAAGAGAGCAAAGATGAACTCTGAAACGAAGGTCTTGATTTCTGCCACATGAAAAAAAACAACCCAGAAAACAAAAAAAAAACCCCATTATGATATCATTTGAAATAAAAGTTTTTGCTTCAACTTTCTTGAGGAAAAATTAAAGCATTAAATTTTGCAGAAAAGTGTAAGATCTTCCCACAGAAAAATCCTCACTCAGCTGTAATGATATTTCCCAGTTCCTTCCATCTCTGCTACAGCTTTCTGCACTTTGTCTGTGACTTAACATTTTGAGAGGAAAAAAAAACCACACACACAAACCCTGTGGTTTACTGAGTCACTTACTGGCACAGGGCCTTGTTTAAAAATCTTCCTGAAGTGGTTGGCTTGGCGCTCCCTATCTCTGAGGATTTCTAATGGATCGTTCTGCCTGAAATTAGGCCAAGCAGTTTCCTCAAAAGAATTGAAGTTTTTAAAATGGTTACTATCATTCCTTTTCAGTTTAAATTTATCAGCTGATTTCATCCATGGATTTGTAATGCACTTCCCTTCCCCTCATCTAAAAAAGTGGATTTCTGCTTGTGCCGTATTATATCGTCTCTGTTCTGAAAACAACTGAGAACTTCTCCAGCTCTGTTTCTACACTCATGGAACTGGTATTCACCCATGAAACAGGTGACTGCTGCCTCAGTAACACAGTATCAATTTAATAAACCAACATTTTCAGCAAGAATATAATTCCCTGGAGGATGGTCAAGCAGTGGAGGAGGCTTCCCAGAGAGCCTGTGCAGGCTCCATCATTGGAGGTTTTCAAACTCTGCACAACCTGGTCTGACCCCGTAGCTGACCCTCCTGTGAGCAGGAGGTTGGACTAGACACCTCTGGAGGTCCATTCCAGCCTGCATGATCCCATGATCCTTTCCTGATTGTCTGTTGTTCAGCAATTCATTTGTTTTCTTTTAAGTACAATATTAGAATTCATTTCTAGTTAAAGGTGTTTGTCCAAATCCTTAAATTCACCCATGGCTTCCAAAATACACAGCTCTGCAAACACACATCACTGCACCGTCAAATTGCACTTTGGGTTTTTCTTCACATAAAATTAAATTAATTATCAGAGCTATCTCAACAACTGTTGTCATAAACATGCAGTGTTTTTCCCTTCTCTTAGCAGTTCTAAATCAATTCAGTCTCCAGCTTTTCCACTCATCTGGCATCTTTTCTACCTACGTGGTCCTACTGATAAACAGCAGTAGCACATAACACTATGATATAAATTGCTGTTGAGTTGGAACTGTGTTTTCCCACAATGAAATTGTTCCTCCACTTTTACAGATTCACTCTTACCTTTGAATCTAATACTTTCTGACACTGTCTGGTTGAGTCTAAATGTGTTTCTGTAGATTTTTTGCATTCAAAGTGAGTGTCAAATTTTCTTGTGACAACTGCTTCTCACTTCAAAAAACATAAAGTAGCCCATCTCATAAAGATATTTACAAGAATGAGCACATTTTGCAACTCTACAGGAATATTTTCCTTGACGTGCCGCAAATTAATATTTTTCTGGGAAACCAAAAAGATTTGATTTCTACTTGAGATGCTTCTAAACAATTACTCTATATTCCTATTGAGAGTAGGGACATTAAATAAATTATAAAGGGCCAAGTACCAAAGCCCTTGCTAAGGACTTGATTGCACAGTAATGGCAGAACTGCATAACATAATGTACAGAACTGTCCAAGGGGAGTGTTTGTAGGAATTCCACCTCCGTTTTTAAGTTCAGTATTATATATGGAAATACTATTCCTAAGAAAACTCTCACTCTTTGGAATTTTCAAAGATGAGTTGCTAGGAATTCTGTTCTAGGAAAGGAGTATGCATATCCAACGCTGTGAGGATTTGTATAAAATCAGTTTCTGCTGTTTATTTCAATCTCACTACTTCTCATAATTTATTTTGCAGATTCATTTTAGTACATCCTCCTAGGAGAAGTCAGTGCGCTGTTTGTATCTTTAGTGTTTGCTAAAAAATTGCATTTACTCAGCTTAGGCAAGCTGGAAACATAACTGGTGATGCTGCAGAGTTGATGCTGAATTTTACTGGAAAATACAAAATAAATGTTATTGGGAAACACAAGTGTAGTGAACGTATCCCTGCAATATTTATTAAAAATAGTTCTGAAGTTTGTATAAGACCAGTTTGAGTTCTATATAGAACATCTAACACATTTATACTAATTATGTTAATATATGATTACTTATATAAAACCATAACAAAATCCTGGACTTGTGAAATTGGTATGATTTTTGGCATTCATTTCAGAGAACCAAAATTTCATTCACTGTGAATTTCCCAAAGTAATACAATAACCTTTTAGAAGTGATAACATACTAGTTCTTAGCAAATTAATCAGTACTTCAAAATATACTGTAGAAGGGGAAAAGGTCCTTAGTAGGATTCTGTGTCTATTTTGTGCATCAGCAGCAAATGTTCTAAACTGTAAATTATTTAAAAGTGCAGCACACTATGACATCTCTTTAGGTTCAGATCACTGAATTTGTAATGCAGTCGGCTCTGTAGACAGAAACATTTTTATGTGATGCATGCAAAATATTTCTTCACCAAATTAAATAATGTAGCAAATTGTATGAAGTCCAATGGGACCACATATTAGGTTAATCTAAGCTGTCATAGTGTCATGGACTAATGAAGAAAGGATTGAAAGAATTAACCCAGTTTCTTTCCTTCTTTTATCAACTGTCACTTGGGGAGTGTGAGTCAGGGGAAGGTACTCAGTCCTTGATTCTGCCAAACCTACAGAAATGTTTAATATGATTATTACTTGTCCTTTAAGTAGTATATGTGAATGTTGTGTAGCTTTTATTCTTTTTGGTCTATCTCAAAACACTTTGCAAATGGGACAAGTATCATTATTCTTTTTATATAAAGAAAATATTTATTTTGTTATATATCTTATTATTTCTTATTTCTTTGATCTTATTGTAAAATATATAAAGAAAAAATGCTTTATAAAAGGAAAATAAATCAAGCCAGAGAGAGGAAAGCTGTCAGAGTTCTCCTTTTGACGATGGGGCTATTCATATACTACAGTTCAGTATTTCTCTAAATTGGGCAGAATCAAGGGTATGATTTGCTTCCATCAAGGTACTGTGGTTGTGGTGGTGAAATGTTTCCATCAGGCAAACCCAGCACCATCTTGAAGGCGTGAGCACATTTGCATCACATTGCTACAGTGAAAAATGTTAAAGTAGAGGATCCATCTCTTTTTTTTTTTTTTTCTTAGCTATTAATAAACCTTCTCCCATTGGCGTAGCAGCAGGTTAGCAAGAATAACGAAAGCTTTTCAGTGTGTTGAAAGAAAAAGCCTTACCCAGTCAGTAGCTATCCGTTGCAGCTGTCCCTTGTGGCACTTAAATGTCGTTTCAAACTTCACTTCATCACCTTGGTGAGCTAATGCACTCTACGGCCTCACCAGATGTGTTTCTCTCAGATGCAGTAAGCACTTTACATGGCTTCACCCTCCTCCCGCCCCCGTCCTGGGAAACTGTCTTGAGAGGATGTTTATATGTTAAGTTGCAAGAGAACTATGGATGAGAAATATCAATTCTGCTATAGCCTATGAACTGATCTACATTTCTTTCAACTCACTGAAATGGGGTCACATAGTTAGAGACACACAAACCGGGGAGGAAATTGTCTATTGTAAACCAGGATTGCCTATTGTTAAACTGGAGCCGGATGCCAAGGTTATACTTAACTGAGAAGCAAGAGAGAAAGCAGCAGAATTGTACCGGTAAAACTATATACTACACATACCTGTCTCTCCAGATATATCAGCAGTCAAGACTTGATTCCCTTCTGAAATATATTACCTACTAGTGTAAATCCATTGACTTTCATTGCATTTATTTCTGCTTTTTACCAATCTGATGGGTGATACAGGGTCATGTACTGGTTGCCCAGTCATTGCCTCTTCTTCTAAGATCAGTACTGCCTTTCTGCCAAGTAAAGTAGGTCCTTGGGCACTTTGAGTTTGACTTCTCATAGCATCATTTAGGTTGGAAAAGACCTCTAAGATCATCGAGTCCAACCATAAATGTAACACTGCCAAGTCCACCACTAAACCATGTCCCTAAGCACCACATCTGCATGTCTTTTAAATACCCCCAGAGACGGTGACCCACCCACTTCCCTGGGCAGCCTATTCCAATGCCTGA
>NW_008824143.1:1278728-1281120 GCF_000699105.1 Pygoscelis adeliae
AGTGGTTGAGTCACCATCCCTGGAAGTATTTAAAAGACGGGTAGATGAGGCGCTTAGGGACATGGTTTAGTGGGCATGGTGTTGTTGGGTTGATGGTTGGACTCGATGATCTTGGAGGTCTCTTCCAACCTTAATGATTCTATGATTCTATGATTCTATGATTTTTTATTGTCTTTTACAACACTAGCCAGATTAAGTCCCAGTTGGGCCTAGGCCCTTCTAATTTTCTCCCTGCATAACTTCATGACATCCTTGTAGCCCTCCTGAGTTGCCTGCCCCTTCTCCCAAAGGTCATAAATTCTCCTTTTTCTCCTGAGTTCCAGCCAAAGCTCTCTGTTCAGCCAGGCCAGTCTTCTTCCCCGCCAGCTCGTCTTTCGGCACATGGGGATGGCCTGCTCTTGTGCCTTTAAGACTTCCTTCTTGAAGAATGTCCTCAGTAGAGGACAGTCATGGTCTGGGTAGTTTCTGAGCATAGCTTCATTGAATTGCATGTATACATGGAACAGATAGGTGGAGAATTACTAAGCAACTATTACAGCCCAAATCCGGCCAGATTTCCAAAGTGCAACACTGCTCGGGTCTTAACTCCAATCAAACCTAACACAAACATTTCTGGTGTTGACACCGTACTTTCTCTACGGGATCTGTACATGGGAAACAAACAAACAAAGAAAAAAATCCCCAATATTGGAACTTTCTTAAATTTTCAGAAGATTGTATAACAATACTATAGATACTCTCATAACAGTATGCTATGCCATCATGCCATCACTCTAGAAAAAAATGTTTTAAACATATAGAAATGCACTTCCTCAGAAATGTTGAACATGAGCCCTTTATTATTTTCGTTGTTCTTGAAACATGCTTTTATAACAGCTCTTGGAGTGGCCACCAAACATTCCTTTGCTGAGGCAATTTTGAGAAACTTATGAAAAAATATTTTTAAAATCCACTCTCTTTGAGATCACTGGACAATAAGTATTGACTTTTCTGACAGAAATTGTGTTTTGGCAGCAATCCACATGCCTGAAGACAGATTATTCCATGCATTTGAGATGGAATTGTTCCAGTGCTATCTCCGTTCAAACCAGCTAAGAGCCTGGACCACAGCTAAACTTCAGATTTACCTATCTAGTTAGCTGGCTACCTAAGGTTTGTCATAACTACGAAGTTATCTACAGTTCTTTACACCATGCTCATAATTATTGAGAGGAGCAGCACAGAAAACAATGCTTATTAGAAACTTCTGTAAGCTAGTTGCATTCCTAACTTCTGGAGTATAATGTATTATTAACAAGTAAGTAAATGAGTAACAGAATACAGGAAGATTACAACAATTATAATGTGTTACCAAAGCAAGATTAAATAGTCTCAAGAATGTGGCATGGTGTGTAGCTAAGCTGATTTATTCACAAATTCAAGTAGTTTAGAGTAATGTCCTTAAAGGGAAGAGGGGGAAGGCTAGCAAATGAAAGTCAAGTATTGCTTTTTTCTGTTTTCTTTCATTATTCTGCCTGGTTTCTTCCACTTTTTATCAGAGCAGTTCTGATAGTAAAAATTGTAAAAGCAATTCATAGTAACAGAGAGAGAACTTTCATAGTACTTTACATGTCCTGCATGATCTGATGTGTGCATCCCACTGTCCAGGTCACTGTCATATGCTCCCGCCAGCACGTAGCCCACACATGGAGTCCGGCAGGTTTACAAGGGAGGCTGGAATCAAAGCCACTGACCACAACTCTCACTGCCTTTAAACCACCAAGCTGGATAATGCTCTTGTTTCACTTTTCCTAAAAGTGAAAGGAAAAATGCTGGAAGGAAAGCATTTTGGCTTGCTTGTCCCTCAGATGACTTGAACAAAAGATATCCATTTGTCTGTCAGCACTTATGGGATAATCATTAAAATCTGTCCTTGAACACAGGTGTTCCCACTGATTTTACTGGAATCCCAGGGCAAGATTCTCTGAGGGAACATCATAATTTCATGGAAACTGGTAGAATCATACTCATTTATACTATCTAAAGAGATAAGCTATATATCTGAGGTTAAAATGTGGCATTTTCTTTCTGAAGCACTAAGAAAAATCACACAAGGCCAAATTCTGAGTTTGCTGGAAATTTGTGCCTTTGACCAACTTCTATGTGAGCAGAATTGTGGAAATCATTTTCCAGCTCTCAGAGTGGGACACAAAGGTGTCAGCAGGTATTTACTGCCACAGGGGTTAAATTGACAGAGGTGTTTGCAGCATTTCCTATTCTATATATGGGAAATACTGCAAAGGTAGATAGGGATCTGGGGGTGCTGGTCGACAGCAGGCTCAATATGAGTCAGCAGTGTGCCCTGGCAGCCAAGGGGGCAAACCACATCCTGGGGTGCATCAAACACAGTATA
>NW_008824143.1:1281452-1336791 GCF_000699105.1 Pygoscelis adeliae
TCTCTTCTCTTCTCTTCTCCTCTCTTCTCCTCTCTTCTCTTCTCTTCTCCTCTCTTCTCCTCTCTTCTCTTCTCTTCTCCTCTCTTCTCCTCTCTTCTCTTCTCTTCTCCTCTCTTCTCCTCTCTTCTCCTCTCCTCTCTTCTCCTCTCTTCTCCTCTCTTCTCCTCTCCTCTCTTCTCCTCTCTTCTCCTCTCTTCTCTTCTCTTCTCTTCTCTTCTCTTCTCTTCTCTTCTCTTCTCTTCTCTTCTCTTCTCTTCTCTTCTCTTCTCTTCTCTTCTCTTCTCTTCTCTTCTCTTCTCTTCTCTTCTCTTCTCTTCTCTTCTCTTCTCTTCTCTTCTCTTCTCTTCTCTTCTCTTCTCTTCTCTTCTCTTCTCTTCTCTTCTCTTCTCTTCTCTTCTCTTCTCTTCTCTTCTCTTCTCTTCTCTTCTCTTCTCTTCTGTCTCTGTGTTGTAAATGATCATTTTCTTATGGCTTACTGTACATATGCATCAGTTTTTACTTTTTTCATTCATGGAAGTGCCACAGAATGCTGTTACAAAACCATAGTTGAGGTAAAAATCCAGTGTTTCTGAAAACATGATGATAGGAATGTAACCATGGCTGCAAGACCATTCAATTCAGTCATAATTTAAGCACAACAACCTGCATTAAGCATCAAAAAGGACACTCCACATCTGATTGGCATATATAGTAGTTTATAATATGGCAAACCTGACACCACAGAACAAGATAAAATATTATAATAAGAAAACTGATTGATTAGTTAACGTCTGCACAGCACTTTTAAACATGAAGCACTGCCAACTTAATGCTAAGAAAGCATTTGGATCAGCAGGATGTGTATAAGCTGAGACCGAGAATTACCCTTCTGGTGAAGTAATGTATTCGTTAGACTGTAGCATTTAGAATTCTTTTGTGTTCACTCCAGTTATTATTATGGTCAAGAATTTCTGGTGATCCATTGAATAAATGGTCAATTATTCTGTTGTATAAAATACAGAGAAGCTGATACTACAATTACAATCTATCTAGAGAAAGCTTTATTCATTAGCTAAACAAAAATTATTCCTTAGAAAGCCAGTCATGGCTCTTCTTGAAGAAAGTGTGTAGGAAATGACATCTCACAGCAGTAATTTTCTGCTTTCAAGTAGATGGCTAGAGTGATGGGAAGCTTTACGGGAATCCTTTACTCTGGATCCAGATAAATTAATTCTGTTTAATAGGGTGAATTCTATTTAGCAGAGTAAATATCAAGTCAGTGCATAAACATCCTTTAGAATATTTAATTTGCAAGAAAATGGAAGGGCAGCGGATGAAAGTAGAAATAATATAGACGTTTCTTGATCAGACGATTTTAGGAACCTGAATGATACAGCCAAGGACCAGCGACCTTCAGGACAAAGGTTTCCAGACTAGCAGACTAGCAGCTTTTCAGGCACTATCAAAATCTCAAGGTTCAAGCAAATATTGGCCATATTCTACACTCAGACATCACTAGCATGACCGCAGCAGCAGCAGGAAAGAAAGGCAGATTTTGGCAGTAGCATACAACCTTTTATAAAAGTCATAAAAATTATCATTATGGAATCTATTTTTTTGATACACTATGCAGCTAATCCAATTGAAAGTCTTGCTTTTTTTTTATTAATAGTAAATTATGGGCAGAACTGATGGCACTGCCTTTGTTACAGTTGTGGAACTCTTTGCACTACAAGAAGCTGTTATCAGACCTCACATACTTTCTAAACTAATCCTTTGTTTAATGCTCCATGCTGGGTTTCCTCCTCAGGCTGGCTATTTCTGGGAAATTTCAGACAAAATTGTTTTCTCCTTATTACTTTCTGGTAATGTTTTCTTTCAAAAGCTGTGTGACCCTTTTTTCCGGATGAAGGTTTGGCAATTTGACAAGCTGTGTTTACTACTATCCCACAAAAATAAACACGAATGAAGCCAAGGTAGAAGGCTTTGTAGCAGCTCTTTCTTCCCAGGAAGGACATGCTTGAGTGTCGTAGGCAGCTTTTCAGAAGACTCGGTCCTCGTTGTGCACGTCTCAGCACTCGCAGTGCTGACCAGGCTGTATGTGTGCCAGATGCAGCCTTGCTGCAGTGAGAGGTGGGATTGCCGCTGGCTTTCATCCTCAGTGTCAATAACGCAGAGGCCAGACAGCAGAGGTACAACCTGGAGCACATTGCCTCCAGCATACAGCCACACTGGGCTCCATGAGACTGCAAAGCTCATGCTGAAATCGTGCTGAGTTCAGGCTCTCATAATGTGATTTTTATCCAGATAGCTGAGATTAAGCCAGCACAGGTATGCCAATCATGCATAATCACACTCATATTTTCTGGGTGTAAGGAAGACATGCTCCCAGTAACTAAGCACTGATGTAACTCTTGGCCCATTCACCAACCTTCTCAGAGTTGGCTTCATAGGTGTATTTGAGATTTATCTTCATTTTGGAAATTAGAGCTGTGTGCATTTTGATAGCAAAGATAGCTTGAAAGGAATTCTATATATGCCTGTTCTGATCTCTTCTTTATTGTGGCTTAAGTTATGACCCAGACTTATATAAGCTCTAGCTTCAGTGTCTTCCAGATGGGCAGTAAATCTGAACACAAGGGAGAGGTTCTCAGCTGCCCTAAGTCAGCACATGTCCAGTTGAAGTAGATTGTGCTAAGGGTTATGTACTCCAAGGATTATAAAGCCGTAGTTTCTGTAAATGATAAACACAGTCATGGTGGTTACTTGGCAGTGTGGCAGGCTGGGGAGGATCAAAGGCAAGGAAGCCCAAGCTGGAATACAGTAACAGACATTTCAGGACAGTGCAGGGAAATTATAATCTATTTCTTTACCTAGTATTTAGTCATTAATAATCACTCCTAAGAAGTTGTATTACAGACTTATAGTGGTGTGTATCAGTTAAGATTTTGGCCCAAGAGTAAATTTTGAAAGAGGGAAAAATAAGTGGATATAAATGTAAAATGGAATAAAATTTCACCTCGATTTTCCATAGTCACATCACTAATCTATTTTGTTTTTCTGATAAGAGAGTATTTTTTTGACATAAAAGAATTGTGTAGGTTTAAGATGTCTGGGCTTCACTAAGGCATTCAGTATTGAAAAATGTGGTAATTATGAGCTGGACTGGAAAACATGGCACATAAGGTACACATGAAGTGCAGAAGGAATTAGCCAAAGAGATAGCTCATGACAGAGGTGTCCTGAAAGGGGAATGATTATCAGAGAAATATTATTTGTGAAGTTCTCTGTGGATCACTCTCAAATCTTATTTAATATTTTCCACATCGACCTATGTTAGTCTAGTGACATTTGCTAATGACACAAACATGGGAGGTATAATGCCTATAAAGGGATATAAGAGCAGTATTTGAGCACAGCTGTGAGCCTGGTACATGCTCTCCACTTCTGAAATTCTACAGGCGGTGACTTGTAAATGCTTCTTGTTGCTTACTCAAACACAAACCAAATGTGTTTGAAAAAGTAGCTGTATGAATAAAACAATGTTTTGGTTTCCATGCTCCTGTTTTGTGAAAAGTCCAAATCATATCAATATCTGATGTCAAGAGAGAACAAAACTAATGACAGTAAACCAAATTAAACTGATTCTCATTCAGAATAATGCAAAAAGTGTGCAGTCATTAGCTCTTGCACCCAGACTTGTGGACAGCTGGACTGGGTGGAAGAGGATTGCTGAGAGGATTTTTTTAATGACCTCAGACAGGTAACTGACCTTCATCCCAGAAGCACATGTATTTGATAAAGTGCCATGGATATCTTTGAAGCCTGGATATATAAATAGTGAGCAAGCTTATTAAACTGAAAGAAAAAATTTCTTGGGCCTGATTGCCTAAGCTATCAAAGAAAAAAGAATTTTTCCAATTAAAAAGAGCAGGGTCATCAAAATAATTATGAACTGTGAAACCCTACAATATTTAATGATAAAAGACTGGACATTTGGAGATGGGAATGACTTACAAAAGGGCATTATGTTGATGAGATCACTAAAAAGAAACAGTGGAGGGAAATTTGAAGAAGTTGTTGCAATAGACAAAACTCATGACCCATCCAAAATCAGATGAAAGTGCTGCCAGAACCAAGCATGAGGTAAAGTGAGAGAGCTGACTAGCAATCAAACACTTGCATGAAAAAGAGATAATTATGCATGAACAGGGTCATATTCAGCCAGGAAAGAGACATGCATGGTAAGGGCACAGATGCATTAGATTTGCTTTCATATGGACATCATCTTGCAAAACAAAAGGATGCTTAGCATTATGGGAGATATGCATGAAATGCCACAGGTAATTTGTTTGTGTAAGCTTACCACTAGGCAAATTGAAATGGAGAAAACTTTGTAGAGCAGAAACATTTACACTGGTAGTACAGCATTCCTTTTGGCTTATATTGTAAACTAAGAAACAGAGCAGATGTGACTATATAACTACCTTCATAATTCCAAAGGACATGCATTAGCAATTCAGAAATTTCCTTTCAGGTAGTTATTTTACACTGTTTCACAGATTTTCTTCACTGTGGCATTTTGGATGCTATTGTCAACTTGAAGAATAGAAATTACACAGAATTCAACTTTGCATGATCCTGGAAGGAGTTTATTCACATCCCTGTGAGACTTTGACTCCATTCAACTCTCATCTTGGACTAGTTGGATGTGCCCAAGAAAGACCCATCCTTCTGTTTGGGTACCCAATCTGTAATGCAGGAAAGCACCAGTAATTAAGAGAGTAGCAACACATTTTTAGATTTATGTTAATTTAATGCAAGTAAATACTATAAATTAAGCACATAACAAAGCCTGGACCTGGGCTGAGGCTTTAGAGCTAAGCCGTCCTCCAGAAATGGTTGGGTTTTAATGTTACTTACTGTAAGGACACCCTTCTGAGAGGTCACTTTCCTGGGAGGAAAACCACCACAGAAGTAGGTGTTGCACAATCAAACAGCAGAGAGGTGGGTCACACTGGGTATGCAATAGCTGGGTTTCAATCAGGGCTGTAATATGAAGCCTGAGACTTTATAGCTTACACCAGTTATCCCCCACATTCCAACTAACAGGAGCTGATGTGTTGTAGGCAATAGAAAGATGGAGGCTCTGAAAAGGAAAAGATGGAGATAAAAGGAAAGAAATATCAAGGAACAACTCCATGTATATTAAATTTTGGGGGAGGTTGTTAGGCAGATGCAAAGTTTAAACATTTTAACAAAAAACAGGCCACTCTGTGCTCTCTTTGCTCTAGTGTGAGAACTTCAGTGTTCTGATACCTCTTCATGTATTTGATGAGAGACTAATAGCCTGACAGGCTAACACTTCACTTCCTTCCAATTAGGAGACTTTAACATCAAAGCCAAGGTCCTCCACTCAGCAAGGGCTTACTTGAATGAATTATAGAGGAGAATAAGTCCACTAGTTTCTTGTTTTTTCCCTCATGGAGACACAGTCCGGCATAGGCTTTAATAAGATGTTTGAGGTCAAAAGGTTCAGGTTCCTCACTGTGAGCGCTAGGAAGCTGCCAGAGTGTTTCAATATGTGTGGTGTTTGTAATGCAATCAGACAAAGCTGAAAACTCTATTACACAGTGTCATGTGGCTGACTTCCTTTTGGAGTGCTCTTGTGTACAGTTAACAGCAAAAAGTATGGGACTTTTAGTATGCTATGAGTCCTCCATGTTGCCATTTCAGCCTGCTGAAACAAATAATGCCTTTGCCACCATTAGTTTTTGGCTGGCAGGAGGGGTGCGACAGTGGCTTCCTCCGGGGTATTGTGTCAGTTGTTTAGGTATCGACTGGAAACAGACCTCCAGGACTCAGAGGTCTTCAATGAGAAATGAAGACTATGTTTGATGTATGATGTTATTTGACTTGCTAAGCTCGAATCTCACGCAGAGTCTAAAAAAACTACCATAAACTGTTCTGCCCCTATTTACCTCATCAGCAAAGCAAAAAATATTAAAATCCCTTTGAGATAAGCATAGAAGATGCTTTGTTCCTTTTTTTGGTCAAAAAACTTTTTAGATGCAGGATATTTTTTCCTGTGCATAATATCTAGCTTTACTTCTTATTTTTTAATGGTTCCTACTGCCAGGACTGGATCTCTCCACCTTTCAGCAACAGCTTTTGTTCTGAAGGAGTTTAGAAAGTACGTGTATCTTTTATTTTAATACCTATTTCACACAGAAGGGCTGCACAACTGATTGTAATATAGCAATTGTTTGCTGCAATATTACAATGGAATGAGGAAAAAGGAAAAATAGACGAAGGAATGTCTTCTGTTTAATCACACAAGGGACTGGATTCACCTCACCTTGCTTTAGGTCCTCTGTGGTCAAAGGAGAGAGATCAGCATCCACTGAAGAGTAGTTAACATCAAAGTTTCCTTCCATGCAAAACAGTTAAGGTATAACAAAGACCAAAGACCACTGCAGAGGTAAAGTCAAAGAACTGGGAGACACAAGACCTTTATCAGACATGAAGATCTAACAATTAACACCTTGAGAAGAGTTTCTACAGTATAAGGTCCCTATCTCAATAATCAGCAAATGTTTAGATGAAAATTATTTATGTAGCAGTTCACTAGTCTCCAAGAGAAATTCTTTGTTGTATCCAGGTATTAGTTTCCAAACCACAGTATCTAAATCCATGCACCCTTACAGACGGCAAAAACAATCCCATCAAATGAACATGCTTTAAATTCCGCCCCCCCCCCAGTCCCCAAATTCCCAGGTAAATCTCTCTCTTTTTTTTTTTTTAGTTGGTGTTGGGTTTTTTAGTTACTTTTCTGTTTTTTTTTTTCTCCATGTACTCCTAACCTTTGTCTGCACAAAAAAAATGAACTGAGCTAGGTAAATTGATACAGAATATAAACCTCTATCACCAAAAGCAAATCCAACTGCAGTGATATTAGTTTATCTAAACCATGCATATTCCATGTGGGAGGAACAAAAATCAGCTTCAATATGAGGCACTTCCATAGCAATACACCTGTAGCCATGCAAGTTTTGGAAAAGTATTACTATTTTCATTCATTTTAGTTTCATTTGGAAATCACAGTTCCTAACTGAAATGCCATTACTGATAAAATAAGATCTATGTATATTCTGTGTTTTGTGTTTTTCCTCCAGTAATAGCATCCCCTAATTACTACAACTAACTGAAAAATACTAAGTTTTACAAAACTTTTTGCTCAGTAGAAATAATGAAATGTTTCTAGACTTTTTCACTCTTGTAAAACAAAAATAAAGCCAAGCCCTTTAAAAATTCTGTTTTCTAAGAGTTTCTTTATGCCTCTGTTCATTTTGTTTCTTTCAAATTTTTCCATTTTTTCCAACCTCCTTTCCCTTTCCCAGCACACTTGGTTTTCTTTCTTTCCTCCTTAATTTTTTTATGTGAAGAAGAGATATGAAACGATTTTTTTTTTTTTAATTTACAGTTTAGGATAGTGATTGAAGCCAGTTAAAAGAGTAAGCTATCCCTGAAGGATAGACCTTCAACATGAAGACTTTAGCCTTGAAAGAACTCCTGGCAGTGCATGACTCATTCAGTGTTGACACATCTGTAACAGCCACCAAATTTAGCTTCCAGAAATTTGCATCACAGATTGTCTCAGTGATATGTCAGGCCAAGTCCAAGGAAAACCTTAATGAGTACAGTTGAATGTTGGAAATAATATCTGGTGTACATAGAAGAGAACAGGAAGATGAACTCACCTTTTTTTTTTTTTTTAGGAAAAAGCTAGCTTCTGTATTCTTATTGAAATTGAAGTTCTTGAAAGTCTGTTTCTTTGTTACTAAATAAAAATTACTCTTTGTAATTCATAGGAATTCATCACATGTGTGGCTGCCCCACAGGGGCCCAGATTCCAATTCTTCTAAACCACTTTTGATGGAGGAAAACACTGACAAAGTTCTAGCTCTTTGAAATTCAAAATACATATAGTCACGAGGTGGTCTAAATACAGATCTTTTATATTGTACAATATCTTGAAAACATGAGGCGAGGGGAGTACTCAGTCCTTAAAGAGTTTCCTTTTTCCACTAACATCTCTTCAAAGTGTCTTGGTGCAAACACGAATGAAGGTCCAATGACACTTTTATATTTTTCATCAATCTTTAAATAGTATATCTTGAGTCTCCTGACTTATTCTTCATACCTAGAGACATTTTCATTTAAAATCTAACTCATAAAAAAGAAATGTAGATAAATGAAGTGTGCTCAATGATAAGGAATTAAAGAAGGGTCCCATATGTAGTTTAAGAAAAATGTATGCACTGCAGAGAATTAAATCTAATTAACATCAACATTGTATACTTTTTGCTATGAAATTAAACAAATCTTATAAAAAAAATTCTTATTAGTCATCCATTACTGGACTAATTGTTGTTTTTTAATAACTGTAAAGTAATAAATCACAATTTCAAGGCAAAATAAGAAAAGTTTTTCTTTTTCAGTTTTTGTTTTTTGAAATCAAAAAGAAATTTTGATAGGTAGGTTTTTGAATTAAGAATTCTGAATTAAGATTTTCATGTACTTTTGCAGTGTTGTATAAACATAGATACGACTCACAGATTTTGCTGTATATATACTTTTTCTGCAAAGTAAAGAGTGAGTGACACTACAGTAATCAGATAATGTTTATCTGATAACCATTAATTTCCGTATGCGTGTCTACAAGGTTTTCACTTTAATTCAACAAAAATTAACGAGATAAATTGAAAATATACTTTTAATAAATCCTCTATAAGAATGACTTTAAGCTGATCATGCATATGGCAAAATCCTCTATGGAAATACTTTTGCCTGTTTTCAGTACACCATGGAAGTCAGTCTTAGCGAGCTTTTGTTTGATTCCTTGATGTGGCTGAACAAAAGATCATCCTGAGTATTATTTACAGTCGTTTCCATTTCCATACTAATCATATTATTCCAGAAACTCAGTCTATATTCACTTGCCAGTCCCCACTGGTGAAAGACAATCTTTATTATGTAAAAAAATGGACATCAGAATATTGTTTTTGAAGTGTAATGAAATGATTTAATAACAATGTATCTTCATATTTCCTAAATGATTTTAAAACCTTAATGCACTGCAGGGGTCTGCCTCAGTGGCATAATGAAATGGGACAGTTTAGATTGCAACCTGCTGTGTGAGGTTCCCCCCGTCTACAGAGCAGCATGACAGCTCTGTCTCCTTTCCTTTTTATCTTTCTTTGCCTCTCCAAGTGCTGGGTAACATTCTTGAAGAGGGGGATGTCACTCAGTATCTCACACATCCAGCTAGTGATTAATTTACACAGAGTAAAGATGAGGTACTTCTTAGAACTAAATCTACTGCTACAGTTTGGTCATGAAAGTTGCCAAAAGATTCAATACATAGCTCTGCTAACTATTGGATGTTAGTAGAAATGTTAGCCATTTACTTTTTACAACCAACAAACTGGCCTCTACACACACACACCCTGGACGTATAAACATATAGCTAGGCATATAGATAAACATATATTTAGAGAGGAAGTGGGAGAAAAAGAGACGTGCACACACATGCTTACATATACACTGCTGACATGATGATTTTACATTGCCTAAGACTACAGGCAGCTGCAAGGGAAAAATGCATGCAAAAAAAAGGTGTAAGCAGCATGAAATAAGTTCACAAGAATTTGAGCAACTCTTACAACTACGAACCTTCAGGCTGACCTTTGTACATTTAAATGATCTGATACTCACTGTATTACAACTACTTTTCTTTATGTCCTTTGGGTATAATCCCGGAAGCTTCTTTTAGCTGTGGCTGTGGCCTGGACAGAGCAAAACTAATACTCTAAACAGAAGTAAATATACTG
The DNA here is from genome assembly GCF_000699105.1 of Pygoscelis adeliae. Lineage (NCBI taxonomy): Eukaryota > Metazoa > Chordata > Aves > Sphenisciformes > Spheniscidae > Pygoscelis > Pygoscelis adeliae. The sequence continues at coordinate 1,291,325 of NW_008824143.1, forward strand.
ATTGCTGCTGCAACCTCCTAGAGAGAATGTTTGCAGACGATTAACAATCACGAAAGGAGAAAGCAGGAGCAGTTGTGTCTGGAAAGGGGTTTAGCAGGGCAGGTGAAGGGGTAATACTGGCTGACTATGCCTGTTTACTAAATTGTCTCATTGTAACTTTGCCCTGAGGCAAAAGTCCATCCGAATCTACTGGAAAAGTAACAGCATTGAATTCGAGGTATTGTTTTGCTGAAGTGAGCTGAAGCACCAGTCCAGGGTTAAGTCTCGAGCTAAGATCTAATAGATACTGCACAAACTCAAAATAGAGGGAAAATTTTACTTCCAAACTGTAGGTAGTCTTGACTAGACATTCAGGGTAAAATTCACCTAGCTTTACGGCATAGATTTCTGTATCTCCTACACTCCTGTTTGAATCAAATGGGTACTTCTGGGCATTTCTCAGACCTATTTTAGATGTCTACTTAAGGATAAGATGGATTGTACCCTAGAAGTGCCAATTTCTTCTTCATTGATAGAGAGGGAGCCTGGGGTGACTGCCTTGTGTGTAGATGGATGAATCCCTACCCCTCTGTTCCTAGAACAGTGCTGCAGCTGAATTAATGGCTCTGGTGGCACGCTCTCTAACAGAGTTGCATTACTGTATGAGTATTAATAATGATCCTACTCTGTGGAGGATGAATACATGCCTTTGCAACAAGATGGATTTCTTTACCTGAAGATGAGCTAAAAGTTATTTTAAGTCACATCTTATTCTGTATTTAACAGTAACAGTCTAATGTGTAATTTTGCTCTGCATGCATTGTATAGCTAGGTTTTCCAGTCTTTGAACTGACACATCACAACACACAAATACTTCAGTCTATAATGGGCTTAGAGGGAAGAACCTGACCATCACCAGCTCACCTGTGAGCTAGTGACATGTAAAAGAGCACAGGCTTTTTATTACCATCTTGCCCTCCCTGCCCTAAACTGCATCTAATTCCATCATCATCTTTTTAACACTGGATTTCATCTCTTTCAGGGTTGCATTTTGCAAACGCTGTTTAAGCAGTGACACATACTACTTTACTGTCAGATAGGTCACAAAAAAGGGAATCCACTCCAGATCATTTGACTCTTTTGCCCACTAATTTCCTATGAAATTTACCTGATCCAAAGGGCATGAAACCAGTCTTTCCATGTATTTCAAACAACCTTAACTCAGTCCTCTAATGGTAACCCTGGATTATATATTCCTTCATATATTCTTTGCTAGTCTTTTGTACATGGTTCTCTTTATAGGACTAAGCTATCTGTGCCTGAACTGTACATGTGGAGATACTGTTTCTTTATAAACTTCTACAGCCCTGTAGACTAGTAGGTAGCTGTGCGACTCCTTTATCTGAAAGTACTCACTTTTAACAGTGATACACTTTTCTAACGTTCATTGCTGGTAGGCACAGATCAGAAGGAATGTGACCCATATTGCTTCATTTCAATTTTACTATTGCCTAATTTTTATTTTGCTTTCAATTGCTGTTACACCTGGGCTATGGAAGCAAGAAGAAATAAACCCCTCCCTCCCTCCGTCCTTCTACTGCCCTGAGATAAATCTATTAAAGTCCAAGTAACAAAAGGCTTGAGCTTGACCATAACCTAACCACTAATAGCAATACCAAGAGTAAAGATAGGCTGTCCTCAAACTGTCATCTGGAGACCTGATTTCTTCTCTCATGCATATTTGCAGAGATGAACAAGAGTTATGCTTGTAATTAGCTACTTCTTTCTATGCAGCATGATGTGAATAACTTTTTTTGGGTCTGAGGTCTAATAGAAGACAAAATGCCTAAATTTGCAATGTTGTGCAGTCATGAATACAGACGACTTCAGCCATCAGGAACTGGATTCCTTCTAATTAGCTGGGCCACTGATTGAGATGCCTGACTTGCAAATATAGGCATAGCATTTCTCTGTATTTAACAAGAAGATATGAAAACCCATAGAAGGTGATTCATCCCACTTGAGATGTCAGCTGCCCTTCAGAAGTGCTGACTTGCTCCTACCATACTAAGGCAGATGAAGGTGACCGTGTCCCTCAGATGGGTGTCTGCATTTGCATAGAATAACCCCGGGCCAGTGTTTTGAAGCAGAGAAAATGAAATCAACCCCCTCAAGCTGATGACATTACCCTGGTTAACAATGCTGCACATGATAGCAGAATTGAGCTAGGTGGATCGTACAATAGCTGACTTTTGCAGACTTGGCAGGTAAAGGGGTTTGTCAGAGGAGGCAGCGTGAGTACACAGCTGGAGATTTACTAGAGGGTACGAAAGCAATTCTCTGCTCAGGTCCAACATGTTCGGGCAGCATCAGATAAAGGAGCAATCGGTATGTTCACACCTGCTTACATTCACACTATCTGCTAACTGGTGACACAAACCTCCTATCTTCCTACTGAGACACCAAGATAAATTCGGAGGAAATGGAGCTGTACAGAAAAAAAAAAAAAAAAGCTACTCTTCTAAATTGAGTGATTCCTCTAGGCTCTGACCAACAGCTTGAGGTCAATGTAAGCAGGAAAGACAAAAGAGAGTCCCTCAGGGATTATTCAGAAGCTAAAACAGAAAATTTGCTCAGCTGTTTATCACCTGGGTTTGACCTCCCAAGCAATATTTTTTTACAATAAGAAGGCAATGAAGGATTTGGCAGTGAATGAAAGGGAATTCATCTTCCCAACATTTTGTTAGTGACACTCTGGGGCTCTGTTTCTGACTTGCATTTCCTTTAGAGTTAGATCCTTAGGCTCTTTGGGCTTTTTCTGTATTGCACTACACCCATGAGCAGGCAGTGTCAGATACTGTTTCTGTTTGTAAGGTATAAGTGGGGCCAGGTTTAACCTGTGATTTTTTTCACAATTCCTTCCAAACAAGCACATCAAAAGCCTTTTTTTGTCTTTAGTAAATTTGTTGTCATTGAAAGGACTGATCTTCTAAGATGTCTCGAATCTTCCTCTCCCATGGATACTGCCACAGAAGCAGGTGCTTGGCATCTCTCAGGATCAAACCCTAAAATGCTAGTTGCCATGGTGACTGAATGTGAAAGAACAATAAAGAGCTGTTTACCAGGGAAACTTATCAGCAGGGCTCGACAAAGCACCACAAAACTGTAATTAGGGTTGCGTTGAAACGCAGCTTTATTTCTGCAGCTAAAACTAGGCAACGGCCTTTGCCTTTGATTTCTTTCCGATGTTATCCCTTGTATATCCCTTGCATCCCTTGTGTAAGTTCCCACCCAAACTCTAAGTAGATTATAGCAGAGTAGGCAAAAATTAGCATTTTGAAAAATCCATGAAAAACAAGGCTGCAAAACTGCATGCAAATGACTGTATGAAAAATGACGCTTTGAGAAGCAAAGTGCTTTGAAGTATCCTACACACCCAGAAGTTGCTGTACTCCATAGCAATCTGGAGAAGATCATGATAGTTTAGCATACATTTTTGGATGCAAGGATGCTTTTCATATTTAATTGAAAGAGCAATACCCCAAACAGCACACAGAGTCCTTTGGTTTTTCATACTAAATTTTGCTTGGTTTTTTGCTTCTTAGGTTTCTGGTTTCCTATGTAGTAATAGTGCTATCATAGCTGACAAGTTAAAACAGATATTGTTAATAGTAGTAATCAATGTTGGCTTGGCAGCTCTGTGTCCTGAATGCATTCAGAGGTGCACTGTGAAAAGCATTTCACAAATGCCTGTGAAGGGAAGGTCTTTACAGTGAAGAGCTTTTGCTTTAATTAGGCAAAACAGATGGTGCTGGAAGGGAAACAAAGGCACACAGAGGTGAAGCATCTTGCTCACAGCTGATCAGTGGCAGATCTCAAACAGTTATTCCCAAATTGCTAGCACTCTGAACCAATGTCAGTCATCAGCACAAATCATTGTACACCTTTAACATTCAGCTGAAACACCGTGTATGTGATGCGGGTCTTCAGATCAGCGGTGATGCTCTGGATCACCGCTGGCCCACAGGCAGCAGTTTGAGAGCCTCTGCATTAGATGCACGTTAATGCTCCTATTTCTGCATGCAGGAATTGCACACTAAAGAAAGTTTCGCTTTTCTGTCACAGCATTCGGGAGGGTACTGGCAGATTTTGGCAGCTTAGCAGGAGATATTGGGAAGCCTCATGTAGTAGTGTGTCATCTATGTGCTGGGTTATATAATGAGAAAAGTAATGGTAAAATAAAATAAAATTCATTTAAATAAAATTCTTTATTAAGGATGGCATAGATAGCGATACTGCAGCATTCATCCTCACTGTTCTCCCCCAAGGTGTTTTTGCGATGCCTCTATTGTCCTTTTGTCTGCAGATTGTGTCACTTCTTCAAACTTTCATGGAAGTTGTTCACCATATGACTGCCAGGCACGGGGAAGAAATGAGGAATTTGTAGCACTGTTTCTGTTAGGCCAGTGTTTGAATCAGTTAAAATCTGAAACACTAACACTGCTATTTTTTGGTTTCAGTAGCAATAGGTGTCTAATACATTCACCTGAGAATAATTCTGCTGAATGTGTGAAAAGCATCTCTTGTGCATCTTCTAAACCCCGCTTTTATGTATGTAGAAGAAATGAATCATTTGTGCTTTCAGGCAACACCCCTCAGAAATAGATAGGGAATTATTTTCTAAGAAGGAAAAACTATTTCCTTTGAACATTCAAATCTCTGAACTGATTTCTCTTCCATCTCAATGTAAATCCATTGCCTTTGCTTCGGTGTGTTGCAGCTGGATGACACAGGGGAAGGTCAAACTCTTTGAAGTGATATAACTTGAATTACAAACCAGGTCTTGAAGAGAGCTAGTGGGTGGAAAGAACACAAGCCAGGGCTGATCTCTGCATAAAATGCAGCTGCTGTCAGTACCAGGAACACTGAAATTTGTACCAGCGGTCTCTGTTAATTAGCTGCTACATGAAGTAAAATGTCTGGTGTGCCCCAGGTAACTGTTGTTGTTGTGAGAAACTAGGAAAGATAATGGTATCTATTTCCTGCAATCATTTCTGTATGTTCCCTCATCTCCATCACTCACCTTTAGAAGGAAAAACTATTTCCTTTGAACATTCAAATCTCTGAACTGATTTCTCTTCCATCTCAATGTAAATCCATTGCCTTTGCTTCGGTGTGTTGCAGCTGGATGACACAGGGGAAGGTCAAACTCTTTGAAGTGATATAACTTGAATTACAAACCAGGTCTTGAAGAGAGCTAGTGGGTGGAAAGAACACAAGCCAGGGCTGATCTCTGCATAAAATGCAGCTGCTGTCAGTACCAGGAACACTGAAATTTGTACCAGCGGTCTCTGTTAATTAGCTGCTACATGAAGTAAAATGTCTGGTGTGCCCCAGGTAACTGTTGTTGTTGTGAGAAACTAGGAAAGATAATGGTATCTATTTCCTGCAATCATTTCTGTATGTTCCCTCATCTCCATCACTCACCTTTCATAATCAGCAAGAAATCTCCTCAGATGCATTCCTCACCCCCCGGGGCCCTGGGGGTGTGCTGGCTGTCCCGGGCAGGACGTGGAGAACTGCCCTGCAGCAGCTGGCGAGGCATGGTTGCTGCTCATTTCCTAGCACGTTTTGAGAGACTTCAGAAGTAGTGTGGGAGGGAAGGAAACATACGTCCTGGAGCAAAAAGAGTTGCCAAGACATCAAGAGTAGACAATAAGAGAAAGAAATGAAATGCTGGATCAGAGAGCTGCAAAGAGTTGTCCTCTGTAATGTGCTACTGTCCTCTAAAATACTATTTTGCCACTGATGACTTTTTTTAATATGGGACTCGATGCCTAAGTGTACAAGTTTTCCTCTCGGTGAAAGCAGAAGCAAAGGGCTACCTCTAAGACCCCAAACACACGGGGCTTGGGGTTGCTGCAGTTTCACTGCTTCGTACACAGATACTGCCTTGTTGTGACACAGGTATTCAGAAATCTCTTCACCCCAGGTGAAGTCCTGTCATGTTGGCCTGTGTGAGACTTGAAAGGGCACAGAGATCCTCGTATTAGTCCTCTTGTAATGAGTTTCATCCATAATGAAGATGATTTCTTAAGTCATTTAGCTATACAGCATATGAAATGAACTTCATGGGAGCAAGGAAGTTGTTTTCTCACTAGTTCACATGGGGGTCCAGGGTCTGAACACCAGTGGTTTTTAACTATCAGAGGCATACCAAAACAGCATCAAAGCAAGAAGAGTTTGGTGAAAAGAAAAAATGTTTTGCTTAAGAACAAGAGCAAACACTCAGTTTGGTGGGAGGCATTTCATACTGTTATAGCTGTTTTAAGTTAGGCTTCTGATGGAGAAGGAAATGTTCAAGTTCCCCCTACAATCTATAGGGGCTGGCGGACACCCCAGACAGTTCACTCCACCAATTTTAAAGACACTTTCAAATGGAGATATTTCTTGTCCGCTACAAATCATGAAGTAAGCCTATATTACTATCTTAGAGGCCTAATTTTGAAAGGTGAGATTAATCCCATCTTGTAGAAGAGGCATTGTAAGTGCTCATGAATGAAATGTGTCAGATGCAGTAACTAGAAAACACAAGTCAATGAGAGCTTACCAACTTAACATGAGAGGTGAAGCATAAAGTCTCATTATGAATCCTTCTCCAATATATACATATACTAAAGCTTTCCACTATGTATTTTTCTTTCTTAAAAATTGCATTTGCCTCCTAAGGTCATGAGTTTCATGCAAATGCTTCAGTCTGAGAACCCATTAAGTTCTGTTAAACTGAATGGGCAGCTGAGCCAGATTGTACCTGGGTGCCTCTGAACTCTATCTGTGAAAACAATATATTAGGGATGGATAGTTCAGTGGTGCCAGAAGTAAAGTACTTCACCCACATATTAGGAACTTGGAATTTTACTCTTATGTCCATTTCTTTACAACCAGTCTTCATATGTACACTCATGACAAAGAAAAAACTATTCTGAAACCAGAAAAATAACATAGAAAGAAGTAAAAAGTTACAAATATGTGTTGCAGTATGTTGAGTGTCAGCTTGTAAAACAGAAGCTATTACTTCTTGGGTAAAACAATCCAAAATACAGATATTCCATAGTATACAGAAGTCTGTGAAAGTAAGGGCTATACTGATGGACTAAGGCTGGTAGTAGACAGGAAATTAAACATAAGTTTACAGTGCATCCTAAAAAGAGAGCAGTCTGGGGCTCCATTCAGAAACGTGTTCTTGCCTCACAAAAAAAAGGCCAAGCTTTGGTAAGACTTTTCCTGAAATACTGTTTTTAGTTATTGACACATATTTAACAGATAAAAGCAGGAAAACAGCATAGAAATGATTGTGATAGAGGAGAAACTATCAGAAAAAGAATGAAACACAATATGTAGTTTCCTTCAGCTGCACATTAACTGTGAAAGGGTAGCCCCACTGAATATCAGCTGCAAAACCTCTAGTCAGCCTGGGTAGAGTGTCAACTATGGTGTAGGGGAGCTGATGCAGAAACTCTTATTAATATTTGTCATAAATACAATGTAGGGTGGAGTAAAAGGACAAAAGAGAAAGGAGCAGCACAAAGAGTGTATCAAAGGAGAAATTCAGAGGAGATCTGAGTTATTTCCCAGGTTTGCATAGACTTTCTATATGATATTGGCCAGAATCACCAAATTTATTTTTGTCAACTTCCTTCTTCTAAATAGCTATGTTGTTGTCTTTTATTTTTGCCTGTTAAGATTACAAGTATGATCAGTCTTTACGTACACTACTTCCTATAATGGGACCTGGTCTATACTATTGCTATAACTTCTATTACTACTTAATCACTTTCCCCAAGACATGGGCGAATGTAGAACAGAGGAAATGAATGTGTTCTTGTGGTCCCCAGGGGTGCTGGAGGACTCGTTGCTAGCTTTGTTTAAAACTGGACTCAATGAAATACTGTGAAATTTGCTGTTAAGAGCTCTCTGGCAGCAGGAAATAGGAGACGAGTCCTACAACGACATTTCCATCCTAAGGATGTTATGCATAACTGTGTGAGTCTTTCACTCTCTTTAAACACACGCTTACAAATACACTCACAGTAATCTGGATGATAGAGTGCTAGCAATCAATCTATGCAGGTGTTTTTTAAAGCAATTCAGAAGTATTTCTCAATAGGACAGAAATAACTGTTATTCTATTTTTTAATATTTTTTTCATTTCACTATGAAAAGAAATCCATAAGTGACAGCTCAGATGATTGTCATATTTTTCTGGTTTTCACTTACGATCAAATAATATTTAAGCTGAAAGCTGCTAGGTAGAAAAGCTAGTTGTAATTAATATGTTATCAAGGAAAATTCTTCAAAGTTCATTTTCAGACTCCTGGATAAATCCTGCAAGTTTCCCTGTCAGTGGTCCTGCTACAGATCTCTAGCTGGAATTACCTGACAAAGATTTAGCCCACAATCAAACATAAAGTTAGAATCAAACTTTTGAGCTTCCTTGCTTGTTGTCTTTCCCCTTCTTTCACGTATGTCAAGATAAGAAGACAGAGCTACACTCAGCTAAACTCTTTTCTTCCAGAGGACGCTGTTTTAACATGTGCATTGACCTCCAGGGAAAAAAACCACACATGCACACACAGAAAAAAACAAAAATACACCCCCAGCTGCCCCCCAGATCCTTACTTAAGCACTAATTCCAGCTTTAATCTAGCCCACATCATTTTCCTGAGCATTCAAACTTCTGCAATAAAGCCATTTATAGAGTAAGCAGTTTTATTGTTGCACTAAGCACACTGCTGTATGACCTGTACGTTTTGAGTGAGCCTAGAAACAACAGTGGAAGAAAATACTAGATTATTAGGTTATATTCCACAATTTGTGTCAACAAATAGCTTCTACTTTTCTAGCTATGCTACCTGTCTTTCCCTGTCAGCTGTCAATGGCTTGCTTCTTTTTAACGAATGCTGGGGCCTCCAAAGTTCCCCCAGGCACACATACATCAAGAAAAATGCTGAGATTTGTCAATTCCCCTAACATCCATTTAGGATTATTGTCAACATTTATAAATCTATAAGCAAAACATTCCCTTGAGACTAATTCTTTTTGACAGTTAGCTGAGGTAGGTCGCCCAACAGGGAAAATCTTGTTGGTGTAGAGCAAGGATGTGCTGCCTTTAATGCCTTCTTTTTATCAGTGATCTTTGAGTGTTTTGGCTGCTTCTAGGATAGAATTTATCATTTCTGTATGTGTCAAAAAGCTTGATTTTGTAATGGTGTCTGTGCATTTATATAGAACTGCCCTTTTGGGTTTGGACTTGGGATGGGAATGAAATACAGAAAGGCATAGAAATACCTCTGTCCTTAAGAATAACATAGGGGACTGGTTTGGGGTTTTTTTGGTTGTTTGTTTGGTTTTTTTTTTGCTAAGGCTCCTGCACAAATGCTTAGTTTGCTCAGGTAGAAAAAGAATTATCTAGCAGCTAGGAAATTGTTCTAGTTTAAGTCCACTCAGGAATTTGCCAGTTCTTTAAAAATGAGAAAGTACTACTCTGTTACACAGGGTAAGGAAAGCAGGTACACAACAAGGAACTGATGTTGTCAGGCCATCGGTTGTGGTAGGCTATATTAGTATTTTATATCTAATATCAAGAAATCAGTTTGGTATAAAGGATCCCTATGTACATCAGAATTATTCTGAGAGACATCTATCTCTACTTTTTCAATTGCTCATACATATACTAATTTACTAGGTTTACTAGGACAGTTTCATGGCATTTCAGTCAATGAACAAATGTGCTTATTAACAAATATTCTTAGAAAGTCCATTTAAGATACGTAGATCTATAGGTAGAATCAACACTAGGGAGCTAATTCAAATGCTTTCCAGCCTCCCTGAACATCCTTGTCAATGCAAAGTATCTGGAAGCTGGTTGAAAGACAGGTGAAGATTCCCAGTGTGCAGAGGAGTCCTGCATAGCACAAAGCTTGAGAATATAAACGGGTTTGTAATGGTTCGGGTCAAAAGTTCATTTAGCTGAGTACTCTGCCTGCTACAGCAGGAAGAATATAAGGACTAGGCAGCGTAGAGCAATTTGTCATCTGCATATGCTCCCAGTCTCCACAACCTGAGCTTCATGGGCTTCTTGAGCTGGATGTATGGGTGTAATAGCTCATTTCTCACATGTAGAACTGTCCAGCTCAGTTTTGAGACCCTGTGAATTGTTAACTTCAGCGTCCTGTGTTTAATTTCACATCGTATGAAGTGGAATTGTGTGAACTGCCTCTATGTGAACCTGCCACCTCCTTGCTACCTAATTGCTGGGGAGTCTCAATGAACCTGATATGTGTGATTTTAAGGAGACTTAAGACTGGCAAAATAAGAATGGTGCATCAGTTCATAGACTGGGAAGACCATGAAGAATGAAACAAACAAAAAAAAAAAAAAAAGAAAAGAGGACAAGTCTAGAGGTTTTAGGTGAATCTGAATGCTTGTTATTAGGAAAAGCAAGCGCCACACCTACAAAATTAAAATGTTTTTGAAAGTGTGATGAGTTGGGAAATAAAAACAAAAAGGCTCTGATAACTTGATCCAGTGCAGTATATGGTGGGTTATATCTGTTTCTTCTCCTGTTTAAGATATTCACACTTTTGAATTCTGATTCTGAAGTGGTTGTCCAATGCGCCTGATATTTTACATGCCTGTCCAGGTTGGTCTTCAAGCATTCAGTCATGGCTGCTCAGTCTTTCTGAAAATCAGTGAATGCCAGAAAAGGGAAGAGTTATGTGCAATCAGTAAAGCTTGCTTAAGAGTACATTTCCCCACAGATAGAACTGAACTCAGTATGTGATTTCTAGCATATAAAGTATGCAATTTGACTTCAGGATTTCTTACCAATGGTTGTAAGTGAACTTAATAACAACTATGAGAAATGCCTGGTTACTAGAGATAAGGAAGCTACCAAAGCCAGGGTTGTAAGAGGAATTTAATGAGAACTCCTATTTGATTGCAAGGCAGCAGTATTTAAGTAATAGTGGAATTTTTCTGCCTCATCCAGCTAATTAAAATTTGTGCCAAAGGCAAATGACTAACAGTGGCATGAAAGTCCAGCATCTCAGTGAAGAAAGCTGGGCTATGGTGGAGAAAATTGCAATATTTGGTTTTGGCACTAGCAGAGTTTATTCTTTGTGCTGGGGTATACTGCCATCTCCTTAGGGAAGTTCTCAGCAGTACTCTAGTAAAGTGCTCAGGCAGCACGTTTATGTTTCTGTATCAGAGAGAAGGGGGAATTGGAGCAGAAAGTGAGGGAGAGAGACTTCAGAGCATAGAGAGAAAGAAAAGAGGAGCCTTAGTGTACAGAGAAGGAAAAGCAAAGAGAAAGGCATGAAGAAAAATGACCCATGAAAGGTTAGAGCTCACAAAGAAAGGGATCGTGTGTATGGCAATCAGGGGAGCAGAAAGTCCTCCTAGGTTGACTAAGCAGAGCCACTTAAAAGGCATTCAGTCATACTAGTGATTATTAGTCCTTTGAAACCCATTAATCCTATTATGAAGCTGTGGAACAATTTTAGAATTTAAACAGACAAGCAACTGTTGTTTTTTTTTTTCCATGTATTTTCTTTTGCCTTCTTTATTTCCTTTCTGTATTTATTTCTTTCCACTATTTTTTTTGTCTTTTGCATCTTTCCCTTTCTGTCTTCTTGTTTCCTTACCTCTCTTGTTTCTTCCTACATTTTATTTAACTGGGGATTAAAAGGGAAAGGCTGAGTGCCCTTTACTACTGGCATTCCTCACATTAGGAGGATGGGGAGGCAAAATAAAGCTCCTGGAATCTTTCAAGCAAAACAGAGTATTACTGCATACACAGTAAAATAGTTCATAAAAGGAGTTTAGAAAGGACACAGTAAACACCAGCATAAGCGGCAGAGTTTGGCCTCGGCCCACAGGCTCTGCCAGGCAATTGAATGCTCATCAGGCAAAATGGTAATATAGCCAAACAGCTGTGTGTTCCTCAGAGAACCTGTAGAAACACATGTTCTTAAAAGAAAAAGGGATCTTTCTCCTCTTTAGGTTCACAGGCATTCTGTCTAAGAGTCAATTTTTTAGTCTTGCCTTAATCAGATCTCTGTTTTGCACCTGGAGAACTGTGGGGGTACTTGGTGCATGGACTCTAGGTTTTAAATAGTTATGATCCACATGTAACATTGAACCTGTAATTACTTGCTGAATTGTAATGAGGGACATTTTGTTAGCCTGGACACATCCCATTCTCTAACTGCTCCAGCTATTGCTATCCCAATGCAGAATGATCCTTCCCTGGGCAACAGGAGTAGCCACTGTATCTCACCCACATTTGCTTCCAGTTCAGAGGCCAAAGTCACAAGGCACACAGAAAATTGTTCTGGATCAATTTTAGCCCACATGTATATAAACAGACAGTTGCCTGCATACTACTTTATAAATCAGAGCTGGCAGAGCAAAGACATTCACAACGAAGAATCGGGGGTGCTGTGAAACACAAGAGCACTGTGCACTGTCATCTGCTGGGATGAAGGACAGCTTGTCAATTTACTATAAGACCTCCATGATCTAAGTGGATGATTGAGTCAAGGTTTCCCTGCCTGCTAGATGTAAGGTGAAGCCATAAGAGGCTCAGGAACTTTTCCCTCCCAATCTGCAAAAAATATACAGCCACGGGATTAGAAAACCAGCCAAGCAGCATTTGTGGAATTCACAAAGGGGAAAGTGCTATTCTCCATAGCATGCATATTTATTTTGATGTGGTTGTCTGTGGGCAGCAGAGTATGAAATCAAACCACAGAACTGACATTTACACTACAGCAACTTCACTGCGGTCTGGCAAGGGGGAGAGACCTGAGTGTGAATATAACTAACTTTGCTCTCATCCATGTTCCTTCTTATTACTAGGTGTAAATGAGAACAAGAGCCAAGCAATTGTATTAAGACCCTTGCTGTAACTATTGGGGAATTAGTTGTTTTCCCATCTACTCTTTTTTATGTAATGACAAAAGGATAAATCCTTCTTGTAGGTTGTCTAGTGTAAGCATCCTCTGTTTCTCAGGACCTTGTGTTTGAGGGAAGAATCCGATGTGAAATGTGTATGACACTTTCCCCATGCTAATAAATGTCTATAAAGCCTACACATGGGTGAGGGTCTCTATAAGTTAAGTTCATACGTGCTGTTCATCAATGTCTATAATGCTGAAAATGTAGACGGTAGATATATGTAAGTCAAGCGGTGATACTAGAATTTCTGAGACCTCATTAGCCACATGATCCATTTGCTTGCTATTAGTTCATTAATCATTTTCTAGTGTAAAAGACTTTCATAGGAAAAAATAATTCTTTCTACACCACTTGTTCTCATGTATTCTACATTTTAAGAAGACAGAATTCAGATTTCATTTTTTCACACACGTAAAACCCCCGTTTTCTAACTCGATGAGTACTGGAGTTTGCTATAATAATAGGCTATCTCATCTCTTCTGCATGTGTTAATACTTTCCATATGAGAAAGAAGACACATTTCTGACAGGATGGTTAACCATTGGAACAAACTGCTAGTGGATTCTGTGTTTCCCGAGTGCTTCAAATAAAGGCTGTAAACCTTGCCAAAAGAAGTGCTTTATTCAGATACAAGTTACTGGTCTCTACAGTAATAACTATAAAATATTATCTGACTAGATCACTTAATTGCCTCTTCTATTCTTAAAATAAATGTGATCAGGACTTGAACAAAGGAAAGAAAATATTCTCCTTTATAGCCTAAATTCTACATATGAATTCTATGTACGAAGATGTGTGAAAATACCAGTACAATTTGTTAGGCATTTTCTGAAGGGATGTAATGTTTTTGCAAGAAATGTTGTATTGTAGAACAGTACAAGTTTCAACAAACATAAAAAGGGAGAAAACAGGAAAAGCATGGGATTTGATTAAAACAAAAAAACCCAAAACTCACTGATAAACGGTAGATAATTGGCACTAAATATATTTCTAAAAATAAGATGATCTTTTATTATTTAATCAAAGGGGGTTTTAATGTTTCTTCACTTAAATTTGTCATAAACATTTCACTAGTATGTGCCAGTGTTTAAATATTAATGGAAGGAGAAGAGCTCTAACACAAGAAATTGTACTTAAAGCACTCAGGCAGGATATTGGGGATCTAGGTTTAAATATCTGCTCCAAATCAGATGGTTGAATAACCTTGTCACTCTTTGAAAGGTCTTGATTTTCTTCCATTTCAAAACCAGGAAAAAACTGGAAGCTTAATAAACAAAAACTATTTCCTGCCTTTGCCTGTCAGAAAAATTTCATGGCAAAATCAAAATATTTTCTTTCACAAGCCTATGGAATTTCATTTCATTGACTTAGGCATTGTGTAGCTACTGTTTTTCTTTGCTACAGAAGTATCTATTTAAAAAGAAAAAGCTGGTTTAGTCTACTTGTATTTTATTGCCAAAGTAATAATCAAACTGAATGAGGTCTACGTAGCCTAGCATCTCTTCTCTGACAGTGACCAATGCTTAATGCTTCAAACAAAGGTACAAGAAAATCAATGGTCAATTATGCCACACCCCTCCCAGAGTGCAAGATTTTTTTTCCCTCTAATTCTTATTAGTTAGCAGTTAGCATGCACCCTGTAGCTTGCGCTTTTACAACCCTTATGTATTATTTATCTTGTCCGATGCATCTGTGATGTTTCTAGTCACCATTCAGATGTTTAATCTTCTCAAAAATCCTGTTATGTTCCCGATCTTAACATCTTGTGGCTATGAGTTCCACAGATAACTCGTATTTCCTAAAAATGAAATATTTCCTCTTTATCAACAACAAAAAAAAGTTTAAGTTGCCTTTCAATTGAACTGCATTCCCTTTTTGTTCTTATGATGTGGGAAAGAACGTAGAGAAAATACATTGCTGGCAGAGGCAATAGCGATAGATCTGGATTTGAGCTGCACCTTTGTTCCTGATTTAGGAGGCTTTAGACATTCACTGGAGCAGAAGCACTGGTTCCCACTAACTTTTTGGGTGTTTTGAACACTATGATCACTCCTGTTCTGTCTGGCCCAATTATATAAACTTCAGGTGCAGACAGCAGTGTCTTTTGGTACCCATGGTTAAAGCAGGAAGGTGATGGGAAAAGCACTTTCTAACTTCAGAGATGGGGGAATGAATTGAGCTTAGGTTCCCTGTTCTCTGAAAACATCACTAGGTCACACTGTGAAGAGAAAACTGAAGGAAAACCTAATTATGAATCTTAATCAGTTACAGGCATGAGTTACCCTGCAACATGCTAAAAGATACTTAATACATTAATAGCCATGATTTCAAGCAGAACGTGGAATGCAAAAGTCTTTAAGAATCAGGGCATCAATCACTCAGTGCTAATATGGATATGTTTATGGGAATAAATATGAGAATAGATTTTTAGGCACCTTGGGAACTTCAATAAAAAGAGGTTCCTTCAGTCCTTTAGTGCTTTACTGCATGGGCAGCCTCAGAGAGTAGGTTATGAGAGCCTATATTTTGTATGCAAATGCAGAAAATAACATTTTAATATGAGTTGGGTTCCTACAGGATTTTGTGGATGAAGGTCCAGACTCAGGAATGCATTAAGATTCATAACTCTTATTTAGACTTTAAATGTTGAACAAGTCTAAAGCCAATTTTTTTGTTGTTTTTCCACTAATTCCTATAGTTTCCATCATTAAATAGAAATATTATCATACATCTACCTCATAGAGATAGTATGGAGGTACAGTAATGTATATTTCCAGTGGATGATTCTCTGATAGAGCAGCAGACCATGGATGAAGAGTGCATTTTGAATACACAGTATGAACAATAGCATAATAATGATATCTGTTTTCTTGTGTATTTTTACCTGTATAGTCTTTATAGACACACAGGTGTCTATATAGCCTCAAAAGTGGTGAAAACAAAAACAATTTGAGAGTCTCAGGTTTGTAGAACGTACTCTCTAGTTCTACTCTGACACTGACAGGAGGGAGATTTGCTTTCTTACCAGGCTCTTAAAGGGGAGCACTGTCTAAGGTTTTGAAAGGCCAAGCACTTCTCTATTCACATGATTTTGTTTTGTGGGGTTTTCTTGGGGGAAAAAAAAAGGCAATGTCTAAATAGTCAAACTGACTAGATACAAAGAGACAGATCTGCAGGATTCAGATCCCATTTAGGCACCTAAATAAGTGGCCAGATTCTTAAAAACCTTGGCATCTGGCAGGTCCTGCTAAGACCAGTTTTCTGGGAACAATGGCAGCCGCTGCATGCCAAGCCCTTTTCAGAACCTGGCCTTTGTGCCCGACCAGTTTCAGTTCTCCTCCTATATGGTCAATTAATGAGTTCATTTCCCCTGGTATTTGTGTGGCCCTTTGACACATCAATGAGGGAGAAAAGAAACATTTCCTAAGAGGAATTACAGTAATCACTGGCAAAGGCTTAGGAACAGCAATACTACTTGACCCAACTTTGGATGTACTATTCACGCCACTAAAAATATTTGTTGAGGTCTGGTACTCTTTTAGATAACCTTCTGCTGGTTTCCAGCCTCCAAATCTGAATTAGCGTCCCCTGTCGCTTGCCGAGTTACTGGTCTGGTATGAAATCAACGTACATAATACTGGTCCCTGTTCGCAACAGAGCCATTGTTTCTACAAGGTGGACCTATGCACCTTCCTCTGAGAAAAGCAAAGCACCTCTGAGCTCTGCACTTAAGCTTCGCAAAGGAGGGGCCTAGCCACCATCGGTGGATTCCTGTTACAATAGGATTAGACAAAAAGCTACTACAAAAGATTCAGAGTATAACGATACTGCTGATGATTTCACTTTTGATGCCTTAAAAGCTGTCTTTGCATTATATGCTGCTGGCTCCATTGCAGACTCTGGGGCATTAGGGTAAGTGAACATGCAAGGAAAAGGAAAATCAATCTCCAGCCTCAGATAATGGAACTGCTGGTGCAGATGGTCACCAAACACCAGTGGTTTATAGGCTTCACTCTAGGGCTTGAGTTGCCGAGATGATTCCCAGTGGAAAAGAAAGAGGAAGCTTATGAAAAAATAAGGAATGTCCTTCTCCTTATCGGGATCGGATATACTTAATTGCACTGACTTTTAGTATTTGACTGTAGCTTGCTCTGCATTCACAGCTGGGTGCAAATTTGGGGAGGGCTCATTTTTGTTTGTTTTAATCCCACGTTCAGTCTCTGCCTCTTTTAGGTCTCAGATATCACAGTTCATACTGGAAAGTGTCAAATACACGGCCAATGTCCATGATGAATTGCAATGTTGTGCGAGTTACACAGGAGAGCGCCATTGTGTGCGGTTTTTCATGTAATTAGCCAGGAAATAGACCTTGTTTGGCACATACAGCCTTTGAAAACAGAATTTTTATACTTACAGCTGACCCTTTCCAGGGGTCTCACTGAGGTTTCATTACGAACAATAATAAATGCCAATATTCTTATGTATAGGAAAAAGATCAGAACTTAATGAGCACAACTCTGTATGTCTTAAACAAGTAAAATACATATTTAGGAAATAAATAAAGATTTGAAAACATGTTTCCACTTCCCCTCTTAGCTAAACTGGCAATTCAGGTTCTAATGATTAAAATTCAATGTCCAAATTCCTTTGGGTTTCCAGTAACTTTTTCTTTATTCCGATATATTTATGTATTAATGAATCTAAGGTTTGCAGCCTGATTTTTAAAATAGCATTTTCAAAAACACTTAGTTATTTCCTTAATAGCAGATTTGGCTCTTCAGTGAACATCTTTGAAACACCCAGCTTATATGAACTTCCTGAAAGTAATGAATTCTCAAGCTAGACAACTTGTTTGCCCAAAATTTAAGGGGAAATAAAAAAAAAAGAGGGATAAGAAAATGAGTAGATTTAAAGAAAGAATAGGAAGACATATTCAGAGGACATCTTTCTGCAGACTTTTTAGCTTCAAATTTTTTTTTAATTTTTAAAAGTTTACATACATTTTAAAAGTTTACATACCTTTTACATTTTTTACAGCCATCACTATTTTTTTTTTATATACTGTAGATGTGGAGAAAACTAATGGAATAATATGGGTACAGCTGGATTAAATGAGCTATTAGGTACATCTTGTGCATAAAACCAGTGGAATTTTTCTATCTTTTGTTGTATCACATGATGTATTAATGAGGGCCAGAACAATAGTTACAAAGTTATGCTAATTTGTATTTTCAATTTCATGTGGGATTTCTGTGGAAACAAAATTATTTACAAAATTATTTTGCTACTTGCTATGTAATTTTAATTTATTTTAATACAGTCTACTTAAACCTGTTTAATTTTTACAGACTTTTAAAATTAAATTATCTTTTATTAATGCATTTTTTTCTGCATGTTTTTCTTTTGTTTTAATAGTTCTTAAAAATTATATGTTAAAATATGCAATAGGGAATGTATATATATACTTTTCATTACTTTTATTTGGAGTTTATTGATGCACAACTCTTGGCAGGGCCTAGTTAATTCAGCCTGGTATTTTTGGAAGGCTTTTCTGTTTTTTACCTTCTGCCATTATGTTTTTTTGGGCATCATTTTATACCGATCAATACCAACCTCTGCTCACGTACAGCCGTAGGGAAGAAATCTCATAAGATGTCAGTATGGTTTCCTACATAGTTGATGGAGAAAGACAGGGTCCTCCAGGGAGCAACTCAAAAGCTAGGCTCTCTTCTCTTCCTCTCCTTCTCTTCTGTCTCCAAAATATTACTGCAAAATCAAGGGAGTCTGCGGAAAATCAATAGTAATGATCAAGAACCTAAAAAGAAAACATTTCTTACAAAAAAGTAATAGAAAGGGTAGGTATTTTAAATAGACACAAATCAGGGGACCACATGATGAAAAAATGTGATCTGAAAATCAGAATGGTCTGAAAACAAAGAAAAGTCCAGGGAAGATGAATAGGAACTTCCCTTCTGTTTCCTGGAATAAGGAAGTATAAGGAGGTATAAAAGATGGGAAATTCAAAACAGAAGCAGCAAAATGTTTTTCCATGCAGCTTTGTGATTAAACAGTGGAACATAGGGAAGTAGACGAGACCAAGCTTTTGGCCAGGTTAAAAAATGGATGTGTACTTGTAAGACTGCCAGTACCTCAATTAAGAAAAACAAATATTTCCAAAGGGTTTTTAAACATTCAGGTCTTAAACCTGTTAGAAGACAAAATGAGATGATGTTGGAGAGCTCTTTGATTCCATATGAGCCTGCTACAGGGTTTTGCTCGGTCTTATGAAGGAACAGTTTTAGTCCTGATGGTAAAAGGTGCACTGCCATAACCAGTTGGGGCTGGCACTGCGCCTGTGCTACATTTCTAAATAAATACATAAAATTTCATGTATTTGCTGAGACGTGAGCATTGGCCCTAACATAACACAATGTTTTTTGTATGTTGGATTTTTCCAGTTTCTCCTGTTGCAGGTTTTCTCACATGCTGCTACTTCATTTAGAAGTTCGAGGAAGGAAAGGAAACATCTGGAGCAAAGGCAGAGGGTAAAGAGGTTAATGACTGCTAGAAAATACTGTACTTACCTCCAGTTCAGTAGCCACAAGGATTCCTCTAATTCTGCATTCCTTTCCACAGAAAAGCTCACGCACATGTTCACAAAACTATCAGTGTTCGGTGTCAAAATGCCAGACACCCTTCACTTTCTTGTAGCAATCTGGATGTTAAGTTTTTTTTGTGTATCTAGGACCAGACTAAGTGGCTGCAAGGATGATGCACTGATTAGTGAGCAGCAGAGGAATTCGGTTCTCAGTTCGACATGGGAGCTGAGCGCTCCCAGGGGTGTAAGGATGATAAACTGGCAGAAACCCTCTTTTCAACTGCAGCCCTCGAGCTGGGCAATAAGCCTTCTGAAATCATCCAGTTTATAAGACCAATTATAATATAATACCAATTTATGATACTTCCTATCTGGGGGACCTCTGCACTGGATATCTGCTGGTATTTGCTTTTAGCAGTGAGAATAAACTCCCCTTGTGCTAAGTGATTTCAGAGATAGCAAACTGCGTTTTTTAGGGAAACTATGCAATCACTTTGGTTCAAGCTGCTGCTTTCTCTGTGTAAAGGAAGTTTCATATTGTGCCTTCCCCACTTTCTTTGGAAAAGGCGAAAATGATAGCGTGGCATAATTTAAAATGGAGATGAGCCTTTTTTGCCTTTTAGACAAACTACACTACATTTTAGACTCATTTTCTCTCAGCTTTGATTCCAAAATTTCCCTCCTTTTAGCACACTAACTTTGGCAGCCCTGTGTTTTGCTAAGGCAGGCAAGCTGCCCTGGATTTATATTCCCCTCTGAAATCAATAAAATAGTAATGAAGCAACAGAGGACACAGCCGCGCTCTTACACTACAGATTCAGACCCCATGCTGGGTTAATGTACTAAAAGATTTTGCAGCAGCCAGACTTTCATTTAATGAATTTCCTCTTTCTTTTCCCCCTTTTTCCTGAACACCCCCACATTTCGGCTTGCTGCCCTCTCTCTCGTCTGCTTTCTCCCTTTCATGTGACAGCAAGTCGAACTTTACCAGCTGTTGCAAAATATGAGCTGCACAAAAGATTGCCAAGCCAGGAGGGGCAATGACTGGCTCTCCTGGCATGTGGGGTCCGAGGGAGCGGATCGGGAGGTGAGGTCACTTGTGTACATCTCCGCCTGGAAGTCGCTGCCTGTCAGCCTGCAGAGGTGCGTGGTACAAATGGCATGAGCCCCCCAGTGCCAGCGGTGATTTGGCTGAGAGGAAGGGTCCCACGAATATTTTTGCATCTCAGGAGATGTCCCAGGACAAGTAACGAGAAGGGGTTGGGGAGTGGGGGTGTTATGATGCCTTGCAGAGGGCAATGCAAGCAAATGCAGGGCACTTTGTGAGTGATCAATAATCAGCATGGTGTGAGAGTAATCAGTGCCAGAGAAGTTAGAGAGCTGCTAAAAAAAACAGATTACAGTTCAAGCTCTAGTGTTTGAAAGTGTGACTTTAGGGCATTTGGTTGCAAACAGCAAAGGAGCACGCAAGAGAAGAGGTGAAGTCTATGTCATAGGCTGTTTCTGAAGGCTTATTACTACAATACAGGAGTAGCAATCGTTGCTGCTACACCTAAGGGTGAATAGTTTTGTCTCCTCTCTCCTTGCCTGAAATGACTTCAAACTTTGTGAAAATATTGCTTCTCAGGTTGAAAACCTCCAAAAAAGGGTTGTGTCTTAGGTGAGTTTCATTTTGCTAGACATATTGGGGGTCAAAAACAGTCAAAGAATTTATGATCTTATACGACAAAGAAACTTTCTATTTTGAAAAAATGCCATTTCCTCCCCTGAAAAAGGAGAAGAAAAGAAAAATTCCTGTTTCCAGAAACACTTGGAAAGCTTCTGGTGTGTGATCTGCTACATGATTTGTATTCTTGCCAACACTATTACATTTGCATGTTTTCTCCCTACCTACCGAACATCTCTGAATCCTGGCCGTAAGGCTAGCATGCAAGCAAGGAGCAATCCTGTCTCATGTGTGCAGTGACTCTGATACATCAGGGTGCATTTGAATATGCAGTCTGCACACCAGCCAGCTTATCTGCACTTACACAGCAAATCCAACACAATTTGGGTGTGTGTCACGATTTGGGTGTGCGTCAGAGTCAGTAGATGTTTCTGTTTGCTTAGGACATGGCAGCTGGAGAGGCAGGGTCCACTTCTGAATTTTAAAAGTTGGCAGGTATTGAAGATTTGCTGAAACATTGGAAAAGATTTCTGGCTCTCAATGCCAAATTGTGTAAGCAGAATATGGGTGACTGTCATGTGTTTGGCAGTACATATCTTTGCATCTTCTGCTAAGTCTGTGTGCACCACTTCACCTGGCTGGGAAAGTCCAGCCATGCTGCTCTGACACCACCTGCACAAGCTCTTGGCATTCAAGCCCATCCTTGGAAACATAAAATATGCTGCTCTCATAACAGGTCTATCTTACATATTCCCAGCACCTGAAATACATTGTTAAAGCTGACTGCTGACCTTAAAAACAGCTTTGAAAGCACAGGACTAGTTCAATCGTCCAGGACATAATGAGTGTGTGCTGTCTTGACTGGTCTGTGAATAACCTTTCATATGGATCTATTTCCACCATCACGGAGAGAATATTTTCATTAAGATTAATCATTGTCGCACACGTTCCCTTGTGTAATCACCACAATGATGCTTAATGAAGCCTTAAATTCCTTTGTGCCATCTATTTTTGCCTATCTTATTTCACACACACTTTTGTCATGCAACCCAGCAATCTGTACTGGATTGTTAGTGAGGATGGGGAAATCTCATTGCTGAATCTTTAATTCTCTCATATGGTATAGCACCAGAGAGAATTGGATTTGCAGAGTGGAGAGTTAAAGGATATAAACCACCTTCTAAAAATACCTCTTTCTTTTCATTTATAATAAAGGAAGTCATTCTGACACCTAACTTTTCTAAAAATGAGACAAATAACAAACTGAGAGAGAGCCAGGAGAGCAAAATTAGATAGGTAAACTCACTAGCTAGGTACCTGAACTCACCATTTTCTTGTTAGATATTTACTCACCAGCCTATGTCAAACTGATTTCCCATCTGAGGCAGATGTCTAACAGGAGGAAAAATAATCTTTTCTCTAGGAAGTACAGTGATTGCCTGGGAAGTGCAAGATCTGGATTTGGCATCTTCTCTGCCCCTCCTACTGAAGCTGTACAACTGGCCAGAAAAGCGTCAGGGGGGAGCACTAAGTGAAAGCACATCTGACTGTAACACACAAAAAAGACTTTGTAAGGTGCTGTTCCTTATGCTGCTTATACATTTTAATCTATGATATTAAAATGAAAAATGCATAAGCAGTCTCTTGAGTAAGACAAAAATCCAGCTTCTTTTCCTAGGTCAAACTAGAGGAACCATAATAGTCTATTGGGGTCACAGTTAAATATTCACCAATGTGGAAATAAAAAAAAAGTGTCTGGGAAGTTATTCTTTCTGATGGCATTTTACATGTAATTTTATTTAATTCCTATCTCTCTATGTATGTACGCAACACTGGAACCCAGAGATAAGTTTTAAAAGTAGGTAAGGTAAATGACAGTTTGATAAAAGTTAAATGTTGCTTAAGTATAAATAAAACAGGAAGTTGTACTACAAGATTACAGGCCTTGTCTCTGAATTCTACTTGTGGCACAGCCCGCTGGTAACAAGTGAAATTCATTGTGTTGTGAGAAGTATTTACATGCATCCCTGTCCTGTGATAAACATCAGACAGCCACAGTAGAGCAAATCTGGATTTGACATCACTGGCATCTCATAAAGGGAGGACAACTGCTCTCTGTGATCAATAGATGCCTTTTACATTAAGCTACAAATTATCTAAGTAATTCTGACAGTTTTAAATTGAACGTAGTAATCAGTATGTTTAAAACAGATTTTTTTCTTTTATTTCATCTGAGTAGAGAGCAGATAAAGAGAATATTTCAGTCTTTACTCAGGCAGAACTTCCATTATGCTTTAGATAATTTTGCCAAACTAAGGACTAGCAAAAGAAAGTAAAAATAACTTTGATGCAATTGAGATTTGCACACATGCTTAGAAAAAATGTAATAAATATAGTGTATACAATGTGTTTAACATAAGGATATTGCTCATATGTTTAAAGTTAGACACATTCTCAAGTCTTTGTGAGAGCAAGGACATAAGGTTGAGACAAAAATCTCTGTCTACTTTTGTATATCGTGCAATTACGTCACACAGAAATGCTTGGTATTACTGATCATACAAATTTTCCATGTGCAAACCATAGAATTAAAAAAAAATTACTGTGTCCTTTGGTCCTTTTCAGAAATGTGTCCCACAACACACTGTCCTGTTTTTTTAGATAATAAGAATAGTGTGCATATGTAGATTTTCTTGACTCCAACTTAGAATTCATTAAATTACCTTTTCATATTAGTATACACATCTATATTTTCTCTTTAAAGCCCCATTTACTTTCTTGCTTTTTATATAAGTGAAAAATAATTTTGTAGCTAAAATTGCTTTTTTGGTATGGTTTGATTCAATCAGCTTTTAACTGTACTGACATTTACCGGATGGTCATAAAAAGAAAGCAAAGTGAAAATGACAAAAAGCCCCATGTTTTGCAGAAGTTCACATTCAGTGCATCCAATCTGCAGTCCCCAGAGACAAAAAGAGAAAAGAGCAGGTCTGTAATGCAGCTGCCAGTTTAGTGATCAAACCCAACAGATTGCGGTCTGGCCAGATCTGGTGTCCAGATAAAAATGGTATTCATGCTAACCATCTGCCTACAGGTCAGTAGGGACAAAAATTAAAAATAATTACCTCTAATGAATGAATAGACAATGACAGTCCTGTGTGAGGTATGGTATCATCTCTGTGTGTGTGCGCGCGCACACACACACACACACACACACACAAATGTATTGGTGAAGAGTGGTTGGGTTATTTTTTTTAGAATGCTGTCAGCTACAGTTTTCATTTATGTTTTACTTTAATTGTCTCACTCTCTGGCTTTATGCTATTGTAGTTTGAAAATACATAGCTTTTTTTCCTGCAGTTAAATTGTGTTAATGATGATGATAATTATTAGTACCTTGATTATGTCCAGTGCAAGACTGAAAAGTCAGCTCTTACTCCTAAAATACAGCTGTGTCTCAATAAGCAGAATTCTAGACTCAAAATATCCAAAAAGCAATTTGGACTATCTACTTTCAGGTACAAACCATGTGGAGAACTAGGAGCCTTGAAAGAGTTAAGCTGAGCACTGACTACAGTAGCTAGAGCTACATAGAGGGGGGGAAAGGAAAGGTCCTGGAGTGGGTTGTGAAGCTGCCTGGGGCCGTAGAATCCGACTTGCAGATCCACAGATCCAAATCCACCATTCAGAGCTGCAGCTGGCATCTATGTGTTGCATATTCATTTTTTAAGAAAAGGAAAGGATTGTATGTGATGAAAACTACAATAAATCACTGAGATTCATGAGTGTCTCTTCTTAATAGCCCCTGAAACGGGGCTGTTCTTGCTACAGGGAGACTAGATAGTCAGTAGCCTAATTTCAAGAGATTACACTTTTTGTTTGTTTGTTTCTAAAGCTACAGGACAAGATTTATTTCTATGTTAATAAATACATTCTCCAACCAAAATTATTCTATTGTCTTCTATACTGAGCAGCCACTACTAACTCATAATTTTGTCCAACTATTCTGGAACCAAACATGCACTGAAGACATACTCCAATTTAACTACTGTCTGCTGAATGTGTCTTCTTTGTACATCTCCATATAAACAAATCTGAGTGCCCACACAATTCATTTAGCTGTAAAGGAGGCCAATAAGAAGTGATTAAGAAGACTTTACTTGTCTTAATAGTATTCCCTGGGTTGCTTCGCCATTGTATTATGTTGGACTTAATCACTTTGGTAGGAGGTCACTGCATAAAGGGTACAAAATGCTGCACTTTGTTTGTACTCACTGTTCATGGATGCAAATCTCAATGCAGAGTTCAAGAGGATGAAGAATAATAAGCAGGAAGTGTTGTCAGGTGGCCAGAAAGTTAGTAAAGTGGACAAAAACAAAAAAAAAAAAAAAGAAAGAATCTAAAAGTGAAGGAGAACACTAAAGAAAAAGACAAAGTCAAAGCACATTATTTGGCTCTGCAACAATTTATTGGGTTATCATACATGAGGCTGAGACAGAAGCAAATTAAAGGACACCTGTCCCTAATACAAGCTCATGAGACCCATTATGGGTTTTGTCTAGTTATAAATTATCTCTTTTCTGTATATATCTGTATTGCATAATGGTAAAAGATGAGTTAACCGATTGTAGAAGTCAGGAATGACAGAAAATGTATAAGGAATATGTATGCAGAAATGCATATTTCGGCTTTGATAGGAGAAGCCTAAATTTCCTGACTTCCAAGAAATTTCAGTTTCTTGGAATCAGAATGAACTTGGCTTCACTATTCAAACTTGCACTATGCAAAAATTCAGCAAGAACTTCTAAGCTTAAGCAGGTTGTTGTAAATTAGATTTTCACCAAAGAAAGATGAAGTTGTTTTTCTCAGCATCCAATATTCTCACCAAGTCGAGCGCTCTGCCTGTGCACAAATTGCTCCCAAAGAGTCTGTTCACAAGAAGTCTCCTCTGAAAGATTCAGAGCTGTCTGCAGAAGAGCTCACATTGCAGAAGGCACCGCACTATATAATCAGGTCCTATTTTGTATCAGCTGAAGTTCAAGGCCAAGCCGTTCAATAGGTTCTGGGCTCATCTTGTTGCCTACAGCTCTGCAAGAGCAGTGCTGCTCACGTTTAACAGAACCCAGGAGAGATTTCTTACCAAGGTGCAGCCAAAATACTGCTCTGTGATTTTTGTTACAAGGCAGCTCAGACCATTTTTTTTTTTTTTTTAATAGAGCATTTTGCCATGGAAACAACAGAAATAAAATTTTAGGCAATCAAATCTGTGAAACAAATAAAATTACTACAACTTGCAGAACTACAGATGAGTGCTAATTTCACAGCTACCTTCAAATGCAAAACTCACTTGTTTGAACGAGTCTTCTCTGTACAGTCCAGAGAACAATATTTACATATACCTACACAGACATATACAGACATTTATATATAAAAATAGGAAAAAATCATTATCTATCAGAGTAAATCAGTGATTATACATGTGATACTCCTTCTTGGGGTAGGATGAAAGAATCACGTGTGGCCAATACTATTACATTGTGTAATGCAGTACATACAGGAGGCACTCAGACACAATAGAAAATGAACTGTGATATAAGAATGTGTACATAATGAAGTAGAATGCTTAATTAACTTCTTAAAATAGTATTCAAAACATCATGTTGTGCCTGTCACCATATAAGATCAGGATCCCAGAAATCTAGAAGAAATACAGCTGAGCTGAAACAATTGTTTGCAAAACAGTGTGGTGAACATGTTCCTCTGAGGTTTTTCTTAGCATTTCTTCAGGCAAATGAGGTTGACGACCAACCTAGCAACCAAAGGTACTTGCACATAGCCAGTCCTCACTGATTTCAGGAAAACCTCACATCAACACAAAATCTAGTTTCCTGGATGCAGTTACCATCTCTTGGTCTGAAAGACAAACAGTATCTTAGATGTAACAATAGGTTAGCAGAGTTTTCTGATATTCACAGAAAAGAAAAATCATGGAAACACAATAAAAGCTTCAGCTAAACCTCTAGTAATTTAAAAGGTATTAAATTATCCACAAAACACTTCAACATAGTGACCATGTAGTTGCACTAAGAATTAATTTTTTTTTTCTTCTAGAAATATTGGTGTTATTGATCAGTTTTCCAGAGAAGAAACAGAAGTGTAAGAACATGCTGATAGTTAGATAAGAAGCTTCAAACTTCTAAACTTTGAATCAACTATGAAACTAAAATTCCAGTAAAAAGAATGTTATTTTTCTATGTGACTGCTTTCATTCAAGATTTTGCTTTCTTTTGCAAAAGTTTGCCGGATCAATTTCTCAAGCATCCAAAAAACTGGAGACTTTTAGAAGTTCAGAATTGGAATATTTCCATATATATGCTGTGAAAGAGTATGTATACACCTTGGAGAAGTTAAATAAGTTAAATAAAAATATAACCTACAGATTTGGACTCAGAATCACAGTACTCATTTTTAGAAAATTTCGAGCATTTTTTCTTCTGCCTCTCCTGGAAATATGGCACAGATTAACTTTCCCTTCACATGTACTGAACAGATGTAAGAACTACAGAAATAAAGAAAAGTACCTTGCTAACTCAACTAAATTATTTAGAGCTCCGTAAATATGTTAGAGTTCAACCTCTTTTCTTTATGTGCTTACTACTTATAATGTGTTATGACTTTTCCTAAATCAGCAACTGAGTAGCAAAGAGGCAAACTCTCACTCTTGTTACAGCTGCTGTAGAGGGTCTTTTCCTACTCTGTGGAGGAAGGAAAAGATTATGTCTCCTTTAGGAGTGATAGGGTGTGCATAGACTATTAAAGCTAGGTCTTATTAGCACAATCTAGAACAAACTTCTAGAGAGTAAGAGGTGGCAAGAATAAAGCCAGTGACAGCTTGCAAAGAGCCAGAAGTTTGAGAGGAGATTAAGACACTGCTGAGAAGAACAAAACACAGACAACCAGTCATGGCAAGGAGGAGACTGCTAAAGCTCCTCTCCGTAGAGTTTGCTGTATTTCAGAGAAACGCTAAATGTCAGTAGACCAAGAGCATGATTGCAGGAAAAAGCTCGCCCTGCCTTACTCTGTCTGAATCCATTTCTCTACTTCGAAAGTATCTAGTTCTAGAATTTGTTAAAATAAAACTAGCTTTAAAATTTAATAGCCCTGCCCCATGGGTTTGTTGAAAGAGAAAAAGGCTTTGTAGTTCCATCTTAAAAATGCTAGTACCACATCTACATATGCTCTTCTTACTGTATTAGTGCTTTTAACTCATCCCCATCAAAGCTATCTACAAAGATAATCTATTCAGTGGGACAAGTTCTCTTCTCCTTTTGCCTTCTGATTATTTCTCATGCAAATGCGTCATTTTTTTAAATTTCACGTTACTGTCTTTCTGTATTTTCACATCCCTTCAGCTGCTGACTAACCAGGTTCTGATCCTTTCATAGACTGCACATTTTCCAGGAAATGAAGACCGTTTGCCTGAGATAGCAGCTGGCTCAGTGTTTCTAAAGTAGATTTCCCTGCTGTGTAGTTAGCATTTTTCCTCACAAGTAGTGGCTATGACCATCTTGTCACACAGTGTGCATCAGCCACAATATTCTTCTCTAACAAGGTAATCACTTTGAGCCCGATACCAACTTGTATGTGATGTAGTGGTGACCCCAGAACATGGATTTTTTAGGTACTATTTGCTTTTGGGGACTCAGTAATGTCACATGATATATGAGGAGACGTTTGTTTCCAAGCTTCTGTGCCATGCTTGGCACAAAAGAGAAGCTTAAGACATTTTATATGCAGTGTTACACATACTGCCCATCTAAACCTATTGTTGCTCAATGTCAATGCCCAAGGCAAAAGTTTTGGCCAGCTTCTGCCTGGGCTTCATGCCATCCTGACAGATGGGTATGAGTGTAGACAATCAAGAAAGTATGTTTGTTCATCAAATAAGAGTGGTTGGGGCATTTTTCCCAGCTGACACTCTGAAAACAGCTGTCTTGCTTGAGCATGCTTGTTTCTGGTTAAAAGGGCTGTGATATCAGTAATTCTTCTCTGAACTATGCAAACTGTCAATAAATAAAAGAGTCATTTTACAATTAGCTATGGTTACTATGTTTGAGGCTACTTTTAAAGAATGGCCTCAAATAAGTGTTTATTTTTGCTTCCAGAATTAGGAAGTGAGGACCAAGTGTCCATGACTCATCTGAGTTGCAATTAGACAGAACTCACAAATGTGTTCTCAGTTTTTATACAACACTGTGCAAGAGGCTGCCGTCTCTGTTGATTACTGACGTGACTGGGAACTGTGATACCTGCACTCCCTTTTCAGCTCTGCTGTTGGCATACTCCTTAACCTTGAACAAGACGTTTGGTTTTTGTTACCCAGAGAGGAGGAAATATGAAAGATTTACCTTTATTTTCCAATGAAACAACTGGCTTGATTTCATTAAAAACTAGTGATAAAGTCCTTTATGGTCTACAGATGCATTTCAAAATCTTTCTTTTGTGTTAAATAGAGTCACTCACAAATTTTTGCATTTCATAATCTTCACATGTAGCCATGTGATATTTATATTCCTGGGAAAAGATTTTATCCAGCAGCAGGAGGGAATGAACAACTCAACATTGACTCATCTACCAAGACAACAACAGTGGTTATGCTGTTTCACAGAGTGTCATAATGATCTATAAGCTCAAGATTTTTGCTGTATAGCACGCAGTGATTTATAGACTTCACATGTTTATACAACTGCAAGCACAATGGCTCTTCATGAGCACATGGCTCTTACTTGCCGTTTTGCAACCCTTTTAACACAGCTGGTCAAAATTGTTCCTCCTGTAAATTGGTGATATTTTACTAAAGTCAATGGATTTACATGGGATTAAATAAATGATGAATGTATCCTAATGTGCCTCAGACTACTGTCACCATGGCACGCGATGAGTGTTCTGACGTCTGTGTAATTCCAAACTGTTTTTGAAGGACACCCCAGAAAAAGATCTGAGACATCAAATTTCAGGGTTTAAATCTCAACAAACATGTTTCACTACAAAAAGTCCTGTGTCACAATATGAACACTGAGTACCAGGATGCATAACATGCACACATACAAAAATGAATGCATGGCATATCATGGTTTCCCACACCAGAACCTTTGAGAGCTGAAGTTATGCAGAATGTTTTGTTTTCCCAGTGTTTAGCATAAGAAGCCCAAGCCCAAGAAGAAGGGGAATATGTGGGGCCACTTGGCTGTCTTCTTGGGATGGCAGCACTCAGTTTCCTAAGGAAACATGCCGCTATATCTATCGCACATCCACATTTGGACCAAAACCTCCTCCTCAAAGAGCTTGAATATTTACAGTGAGAACCCCTGGGAATCAAAGAATTAATTCACATGGCTATTTTCCCACAGGTTTAATGGGGAATATCTTTGCCCTTGAAAATCTGCCAGGTCTGAGCTGGACTCTTGCAGCATTTATATACTACAGGGCACTCACTAAGTAATCACAGGGATGAACATGCCCCATTTGGTCCTTGCCGATCTCACTAACACATGCAGTTACTGGCTTCACCTGTGAGAGGTAGGCATTCATCCTAGCCCTTCTGCATGCAGCAGTGCATAACGTGTCCACCAGGCTGGCCTTGTCCCCCTGGACTGCCACACCCCCAGCAGTGCTCTTGCCAGGGGAAGATGCTGACCCACTTCCATTGCAAGAAGTGCCTGATTTCCCTGAGAGCCCTGGAATGGGGGAAACAATGAAAAAGGAGAGCTCAGGTGAGTCTGTAAAGGATACTGGGCAGGAATGGGACAGTGGGGCACTGCTGCCTCTCTGGTGAGTGAGACACAGGCATAAGGCAGTCATTTCGTGAATGGAAAAAAAATTCCCAGGAAGGGGAAATTAATCCTGTAGATTTTTTTTTCTGTTAATCAATAAAACCCTATTTTTAGCAGTATTGAGATAATATTAGGTCATTTCACCACAAGTATACCTGGGCAAAATGATGAAAGGTCAGCAATTACAACTCTTCCTGTCTTTCAGTGATAGGTCTCTGATCCTGGAAAAATATGGAAGGGGGAGCTTTTTCCAGCAAGTTAATTGCTGAATTATCTGAAGATATTTTAGCAGAACCATGGTGCATCCAGGAAGAAAGGTAGAGGAAAATGTTTATTTGACAAAGACAAAAACTTTATTCTCTAATCTTTCCCCCCACCCCCATTCACAACTATGCTTGAAAGGGGAACCTTCTCCCAGTTTCATGAGGAAACTAGCTTCAGGACCACCCAGAGAGCTCTATTCCCTTCCCCTTGTCTAAATCACACAAAGAAAAATAAACAAATGAACACAACATTTGCCTTCTCATCCCTTCTTTTCACTAAAGGGTCAGGAGGGTCGGGGATCCTTCTTTTGCCATCTCTGGACACCCTCACCCTCTTCAACAACCAATCCAGATGGATCATGGCCTTTGAAATCTTAAATCCTTTAATCAGTTTCGCCAACTTTCTCTGTTGGCTCCTTTATGTCACATTCCTGGGCTAATTCAGGTACCTTCATACAGTGTAGGATTTGGATGACAGAAAACACATGGAGAAGTACAAGTCCAGAGATCTGTGCAAGTGGTGGGTTGATTATCCTTAGCTTCATTAAGGTTGCTCAGCAACATGAGCTTGTATTAATCATGTCAGAGCAGCCGCATCCTGACAAGCTATCTGCACTGTCAGGATACAGACCCTTCCCGCACACTGCTGAGAAAACGTTCCCATGAACTGTCCCTCTGCTGTCAATGAGGTAATGGGTGAATGAAAATTTAGACTTGTCAAAAATTTCATGAAGAATTATCCTCACTACAGTAATGAGTCCAACAGGAAAGGAACATAGGATGTTGTACAAAACAGTTTTTCAGTGACTGCAAAAGAAAGACATGAAGAGCAGCAACTGAAATATTAAATAGTGTGGGTAGATTATCTAGTTAATTAAACAAGGGGTAAAGAATTCCCCAACAGGCAGATCACTGGCTGCACAGTTCATAGCTTTGCTATACCTGGAACGATGGAGACAACATATTCTTGAGAGATTCATCACTAAGTCCGCAGTCATGATTTCCAGCTGGATTTTTTCCATTTGATAATTTTATACTGTTAATCAGAGCTCATCAGATACTGCAGAAATAGCATTCAAGAGCTTTGGTTTAAATTCCAAACAGCTTCCTCATGTCTTTCTATTTCTTATTAATATGATTATGCTGCACTCACAAATGTTCTTTTTTTATCTCAACCATTTAATGATTTCAAATTACCAGCCATTCAGTGGAGCAGCACCTAAAGCAGCATTACAGAACAAGGCTGAACTCTTCTATGAACTACCCTTACACTATCAGGCCAAATGGGAACTTCTGCAGACTTCCAGATATTTAATGTCGGCATTATCAAGCTACATCTGGGGCTTTAAATTTGGGGCAGGGGTTACTGAAGAATTATTTGATAAAGTGTTACTGGATTCATACTTTAGTAATGGCATTTCTGAAAGTGGTTTCCCTTTAATTATATGTGGGTGAATTGAATGGGAGTGATGTCAGCCTTTTAAAATGATGTGGGGGTTTCTCAGACACCTTGCAGATGATTTTAGGACCCCATCCCTGAAAGTCCAGCAGATAGCACTGTATCAAAGCCCCCCTAAAGTCAAATAGGATTCTTGAAAAGCCATAGAGTTTATTCCCTTACTACAAAGGCAGAGAACTTTGTGTTGAAACACTCTAGAGGACATATATACCCATGTCTGTATACACATCTACTTTTATTGTCTACCACCACTTCATTCTGTACAAAATGAGCTCTAATTATAAACTGAAGGATGTGCCCCAAGCAGTGTATAACTGACACACTGGCTGCTATTGCACCAAAGGTGGAAAACTGTCAGGAACAGCTTTCTTCCTTTTTTTTTTTTTAAATCTGTCACTTCATGTAGCAGGAAAAAACAGTATGGAATTGCAAGGAGATTTACTTAAAATAAACAAGCAAATAAACAAACTCAGACTTCAAAAGACAATTTGGAAACCTTAGGAAAGATTTGGCTCCTATACTCTTTGTGCAAAGAGAGAAAGATTCCTATTAGCTTGTTCATACTTGAACATGTGAGTATGAAAATAGCACCTAAATCAGAGAGACAATTGAGGCAAGGGGGTTTTGTTTGTTTGTTTGTTTGCTTGTTTGCTTTTTTATATAATTTTGCTGAGGCTTCAAATACTTTCAAATAAAGAACACTTCAGGTCATTGAATACTATGTATACTCCCACACACTTTTTTTTATGAAGTCACACACACTGAAAGAAACCACTTACTGGGAGGGAAGACTACTCTTGGCCCACTGCTTTACAGGACAAACTCCAGATCTCTGAATCTCCATTAGATTTAATAAGACACCTCAGTTCTGTGTCGCTATTTTTTTTCCCCAGCTGTAGAACTAGAACAGTGCAGTTTCATTATTTAGGCACTCACTATTTACAGTCTAGACTGTGAATTTGAAGGGACAGGGACTGCCTCATCCTATACATAGTATTAACATGATGGACTTCTACTCTCAGCTGAATATTGTTTATGCAGCAAATAAGTTAAATACTATTATTTCTAAAAGAACTTGGGCTGGCCAATAACTTTTAGCAGTTGAACATCTGAAATATTAAAACAAAGAAATGTAACTTCCAGTAGTGATGTGGTTACTAGTTACATGGCTATGGGTGAATCCATTAAGTATGGAGAAATTCTGTGTTGTTAATAACTCTAAATGCCACTTATTTCAAGTTTAAAGAGTTGCTGTGTTGTCTGTTAAACACATCTGCAAATTTTTACATTGAATTTTCTTTTTTCTGCAACCTGAGCAAATGACTTTTAAGATAATGTAAATCTGAAAATTGATACAATATGTATATATCATATACCAGCATTTTAGATTACTATTATGTTATTAATGGTTTATTAACCATAAAAATAGAGTATGATATCAGTATAAGTATCAGTTGATATATGTATGTGTGTCAGTATTTATATAGCATGGATAAATATTTCATTTTCCATCTCAAAGATCTTTTCATACAGAAAAGTGGCCCATCCAGTTCATAGAGTACCTGTTCTTCCTGCTTTTATTTCAACGAATCTTTAATCTTAGGCATTAGGATAAGATTTTACCCAGAGCAGGTCATCTGTGTCTGTCAGCTATGGGAGTTCCTTACTTTCATCTGAAGAATGCATCAGTGGCTAATGACAGAGTTAGGATACTTGAATAGATGTATCTACCGTCTTGTTATATTAGGAGAATTGTAAGCTGGAAAGGTATTGACTTAAAACATGTAGAAATTATCTAGCAGGGTAAGTAAGTAAGTTTATGATGTCCCCCTACCCCACACTCTACTACCTCAGTGACCAGGTCTGACACTCAGAAGGGTCAGTGTTCAGCCAGCTCAGCCTGTTCTGCCTCTGTTCAAGGGCAACATGGACTTGCTAAGGGCAGAGCATTTTCACCTCCACACCCCACATCCAGGCAACAGATGCTGCTTTCTATTCGCTGCACAGACGGTTGTTTAAGAAAAGTGAAACAAGAAGGAAGAAAAACAATTTAGGGAAACTATGGAAACTATGGAAAAGCTTGAGTTAAAAAAAGAACCTTTGATGCACTGACTGTGGACACGTGACGTAAGACATAGCTAGAGAAAATTCACAGGGCAGTGTCTCATTTTTATTTTCTCTTGTGTGGTCTATAAAAAAGTCAGCTTAGTACTAAGCGTAGGAAAAATCTGCAGGTTAGGAGGAACGAAAGCAGAAAAAAAAAAATTGTCTTGCTGTAGGAGAGATAATGGAGTGCCAAATCCGGGAGGAATAGCCATGCCAATCAGATCACAGATTTTGGAGGCTGAGAGAAGCTATAAACTGAAAACAGTTTGATTGATGGTTGGATAGCTGAAAGCACTTTGTAGCATTAGAAACTATGTAGGAAGTATTTTAGCTGTTCCACAGTTGCACTTAATCCTGGTAAAAAGTGTGATCTTTGTGAAAATTATTCAGAAAGGTTTAAATTCATCTGACATTTTATTCAATCCACCAGGTATAATGATCAACTTATCCTCTCAGTAAGGTATGTAGAAATAGAATAACAAGCAATTCACCCTAGGAAGGACACATATGCTTGTGGCTATGAAGAAAGGGGGGATCCTGATTTTCAGCTGGTGACATTATTCTTCTTGTATTTATACACATAGGGTTCCCCCATCCACTGCCCTTCAGGGGAAGCAACCTTTTCTGTTCTTATATATCCAACAGGTGAATCTCAGAAGATGGCCTGAAGAGTTCAAAAAGACCAAGCTGTCCTGTCCTTTCTTGGGGTCATTGCTTCCATCTGGCTGCTGAAGTGCAGTAGTTGGATGGGAGAAAGAAGCTGAGATTATTGCTGCCTGTGCTGCTTACAGAAATACCTCTCAGAGGCATTGGAAATGAGGATCACTGACTTTGTAAAACCCCAGAGAACTAAAGGACTCCTGAAAGGATTTAGTGCTCTTCCCAGAGTGATGTAAGAAGTGCAAATCAGAGCAGGCAAGTTAGTTTGGGTGTCCTATGACTTTATCCCACTGCCTTAGTAGGGACCATAGCTCTTTCTTTTCTCTGAGTAAACGGAGACTTCATTCCTTTCAGAGTGTCAGTGTGATTTTGTGCAGAGGACTTGATTCCACACCCAAAATTTTCAGGAAAAAAAACCCACAGAGAGCCTGCACATAACATATTTTTGAAATAATACAAATCAAAGTGTCTTTCCTTCCCCCTCTTTCTTTCCATCTCATATACACACTTCAACGGGGAGCATTATATTGAAAATACTGATGTATAAATAGTTTCATCCTTGATTTACTCTGAGCTATGAATTATCTGTGACCTTTTTTCTAGAGCTTTTTTTTTGGATGGAGGAGTCTTTCCTCCCTCGCAACTGCTCTCATTGCGGGGGGAACCCCGTCAGATTTCCTGCCTCTCCATGTCCTCCGCGATCCTTCCCCTGCAGCTCTCACTGGAGAGCTCACCCCTGAGACATTCCCATGCTGGTGGGAGTGGAGGAGGGCAGTGCTCTCCAGCTCCACCCTCTTCCAGAGGAAATGTCATGAGAAAATGTTTTCTTGAGGTCTTTCCTGTTAGCATGCTATGAGAATGCTTGCCATCAGCTGTGCATTTTTATGGCATTTTGACTGGAAGTAATGTGAGAATGTTCTTTCTCACATTATTTCCAGTAGAAATACCCTGAGAACATTGTTGTTTGTGATATTTCTACAAAATGTACTTAGAGCTTGGATGTGACTAAATTTGCCTTTATAATTGTGGGGGTGTTTTTCTTTCTTCCAGATGAAATTTGGGCAGCATCTAATGTCTCTCCATTTTAAACATTTCTTTTATCATTAAGCCTTGTCCAGATTTGTGCCAAATGAAGCCTTTAGCTGAAATAGCCGATTTGTTCCTTTTGTGCCCTAAGACCTATCCAAACTGAATCAAAGGTTAAGAAACCAGATTAAACTCCAGAGCAATTACAGTATTTATAGGATTTCCTTCTGAGATGAAGTTGTTTCGACTGCCCTTTCTGTTTCAAAGTAGACCTACAATAGAGTTGAATAAAACTGTGGAGGAGTAGAGACCTGGAAGAACAAAGACCACATACTGTAAAAAAGCCATTCTAATTAAATCGGAATGAAAACACAAGAATGCCTTTGCTTTCAGAGAAACAAGTAAGAGACCTAGAGAACCTTATGACTTGGCAGTCTACACATTTCTTTTTTAAAAAGCGACTCACATCTTTAAAAGGAAATAAATCCTGGAAAAAATATAAGATGTGTCAAGTCAATCAGCTATTTATGCCATTTCCTCTGATCCTGATGTTTCTCTCATGAATTATGCACTTTCAGCTGCCACTACTTACATATGTGGGCCCTTGTGGCATGTTTCCCAGGACCAGCATGTGATTACGGATCATAAAAAATGAACATGCACATTGCTCCTTCAATAAAGTCTGAGATGCACAATTCCAACTGCTGCATGTTAGAAATCTCTCTTCTATTTGAAAAACAGCAGCTGTTATTAAAAACATCTATAGCTATAATAGCTGCAGCCATGAAAACTAATCACCATATTTTCATTTTAAATTGCAACAAAGGAATTAAGAAACAGATGCCCATTAAAAACAAAAAGGTAAAGTAGCCACTAAGAGTTTCCCAATAGCCAGAAGGTGGTGCTACATTGTAATATAGTCACAGGGGGTCAGGTTTGCATCTTTGATAACTTATGCTGTTTGATTCACTTTTTTAAAGCGAAACAGAAGGAGAGATTAAACCATCACAAGTGCGCTGCGGGGAAGTGTTCAGCAGAGGTAAAATGAAGTGTAGAATTTAGTTCCTAATATACTGAAATCCCGTGGTTGTGGTGATGTAGGACTGGGTCTTTAGGTGAAAAGTTGTTATGTCTCTCTGTTTCTTCATTGCTGGTTATATTAAACTCTCTTGCTTCCTTAACTCTTCTGTTTCATCAGGATAGTCAACAACACAAAACAGAAAAACCCTATCAACCATCCTGTGATGTATTTCCTTGAAGAAATCTTTCTTCTTGTAGCATTTCACATAATTTTTACTAAGAAACTTTCAGCTTTTTCCTTTCGTTGAATAAAAGACCATATATTCAGCCCCAGGTAGGCACTGTTGACTTTGATGAAACCCTGACAGTTTTTGCCAGCTGAGGTGGTGCAATCACCTTCTTTAACAGCAGAAGAGAAAGAGAGCAGAGCTGCTGTCACATCGTGTATATCTGCGCAGTGGAGAGCAGTGTTGTGCGGAGGTAGAGGGCTGGATCCCAGTGATTTAGCTCAGGTAAAGCAGCATGGGTGCCTTGTCTGCCTGGTTAGACTCCCTCAGTCATGCTGCTCCCCTGGTCTGTGTGGATGCGTCTGCAGTAGTGCTTTATTTAGGGCCAGGAGTGAGCCTTTGAACCAAATATCTGGATTGCCCCCACTTTCTGTGCCTTGCTCTGCATTTCGGAGTAGTCTTGGAGAGCAGGTGCTGGATGACGGTAAATGGGCAGACATGCTCCAGCAGCTCACCTAGTGCATTGCAGCTCCAAAGGGCAGTCAGGACACAGGATCCCTTCCTCCCTCCCTCTCCCAAGTGCTGCAGAGTCAGGATGTAGGGCCTCAGCACCAAATGTTTCTCTCCTACAGATTCGCTCCTATTGATCTACTTTGCTGCCTTATGTGGATATAGCCCACGAGTATCTCTGCATAGGCTTGGGGTCATATGGACAATTCCCCTGTGTTCTCTGATGAGAAAGATACTCCAATTTGATGTGATTTTTTTTTTTTTTTTGTGGGAAAAAAGGTCACTAAGAATCAGGCAGCTGCCTCATGGGGATAAAATTTTGACTGGGAGGAAAATGACCCTGACCATCAGAACAAATCATCTCAGGGACATGGAAAATTATTGCTAAGTAATGCCATCATTGTTATTGTTTGCATTGCCGAGGCACATTGAAGTCACGGGCCAGCACCCACTTATACTAACTACTAAGAAAAACATGAAGTATTCCACAGCAAATCTTGCATGAATTAAAGGAGAGACACTGCAAGTTCATGGAACTGAAATCCATTGAGAATTAATGAGTACGTAGAAACAACATCTAATTCAGGAAATCACTGGGCTGAAAGTAGCTGGAGGCTGGGAGAATAGTGAAGGGGGTGGTCAGATAGACCTGCCCTCCTCTTATTCTTTTCTGTACACTGCCTTGACCACTGCTCAGACAGGTCCGGGACAGAAAAATGAGATAATCCTCTCCCACGAGGGCAACAGCAGCCCCTTTGCATGAGATGGGCTTAGGGCTGAACACAAAAGAGGGGTCTAATGCTTCCCAGGAGGAGCCGGTGCAGCTCCCCTGGGTTCAGCTGTAGCAGCCTCTGTGCTGCTGGGAGTCAAAAGAGGATTTGGTCCCCTGAACTTTCAGAAAAAAAAAGTCCATTGACTCATTATTAATTGGGGCTAATTTATCCTTGGCATAACCTTTCTGAGTGACGGCTACTCTCACATCAGCACTGAACCTGTAGGATTGCAGAGGGTGAGATATGCTTACCCAGCCATGGCAGCAATGGAGATACTATCCAAAATGGAAATCACAGAAGCCCTTTTCCACAGGAGCTGCCACCTTTGCATTTTGCATACTGTCTATGATATGTTGTAGGACCTTTGTGCTCCCACTGCAGATTTTTTCCCCGTATTTACAGTGCCAGAAAGCTGCTTCCAGTTTGGTGGAAACATACCAGTTCTGCTGACTGGGGAGTTAAGACGTGCAAAAAGGACACAGGCATTGATCCTGGTGGAGAATGAACAGTATTTTCTTTCATATGACAGGATCATGTGGTCTGATCAGCCTTATGTAGAATAAGTTCACAAAAACTTTGTGTTCCTATAGAAATAGATATGGTATGTATTACATATTTTTGGTATGTAATGCAAAATGATGTTTTTCAATGTAAATATAACTATATATATACATAGTTATACAGTAGCTTTTAAATTCACCAGATGCTTAATGACTGCTTTCAATCAGAAAAGTGGCCCATAGCAGATGGAATATGCCTAACCATTTCCAAAACCATGGAGTTTTATTGTGTAAAATAAAATGAATTTTGAACAATGAGGGGGAAAGCTGAAACCTTTCTTTAACTTACATAATGACAAAATACCCAAGCTATTTAAATAAAATACTGTTTAAAGCATCTGTAGATCTAAGACCTGTACTGGCAGAGATCATATTCAGCTTGGGATAAGTGCTTGTGTGAGAGTTTCTTATTGCTGGAAACACAGGCCCATAATGGAAGTGGTGACAGACCTTAAATTAGTGCAGTGCTACTGTACAATAATGTGTATTCTCAGTGCCATATGGTTATGATATGCGGCCGTTTTCCTATGCTGATTATAAATTTGGACTATCTGGCATACATTACCGAAGGGAAAGACATTATTGATCATTTTATCCATCCGCTCCGGGTCAGCAAAAGAACATTCCTGACAGTCTCAATTTCTATTTTTTAATTATTTGCATTGCTGTAGTGCCCAAAATCCCCAGGCAGGTCAGTGTCCCCTTGTTCTGTACATTATACATCAGGGTAAGTGTTGCTCGCTTTGAAAATGCAGAGCAGCTAATGTGCAGATGTAATCAGAGGCAAGTAGGAAACCGAAGCTAAGGTGACACCATACTTAATGTAAAGGCTACCAATTCTTAACCTTTGCTGCTTCACTTTTTGTTCTTTGATTATAACACAACTATCTTGGTTTGCTTACCAGGTCACCTTAACTGGTTGAAGTTTCACAAGCATCACGCAGACCTGGTGTGTGGAGAAGCAGCTCCCTATGAACAAATGTAGGAGGGATGTTCCAGAAACAAGGACCACCACAGGCAAACTTGAGTCATTTGTCTGAGAAGCAAACAAGACAGAATATCACAGGAAAAGCAGCTGAAAGGCGATGTTATGGGACAGAAGAGTGTGTAAAAACATATGCAGAGATGTGAAAGATCTCAATGTACAGAATTACTGAAAATTTGTCTATGCTATAAAATGGACCTGTGGTAGAAATCCCACAGCTAGTGGAAACTCAGGCTGTTAAGTCCAGACTGTATATGTAACACAGCACTGTGCTACAGTGACCTGTCACTGCATTTTCTCGGCAGGGCTTATTAGCTTGGGCACAGCACTGTCTGATGTGGGAACTGTGCATCAGATGTGAACTGGCTCGGGTCCAGGCAGCTCAGTGCATCCGTGTATCACACGCCCCAGCACACCAGCTCTGGGATTAGCTTGGGCAGACCTCACTTGGGTCTGTTTTAATTGGTCCATAAATGATAAGAAACCCTCATTGCTTCTCTTATCCAACTAATCTCCAGTTTAATAAAGGAAGTTCTTTCTGATGATCAGACAGGTCTTTTCCTTTACAAAAAAAATTCATCCCAGTATAAATTAATTGCCTTCCAAACCCAGAGCAGAGCCCTTTGAAAAAGAGGCATCCTGGCAAGCCAAGCAACCGTGTGTTTTGTTGCCATTTGAGGGGACTTGCGCTGAAATCCCAGCCTCTGCTGCTTTTCTCCTGCTAAGGAAGAAGTACCTCATATCACAAACCAGCAGCCCCTTCAGGCAATTGCCATTTAAAGAGTGGCATTGATGGACTCTGTAAGGAGTCCTATTCAGTGCTCTCTGGCTGGCAGCATGATGTCAGTGATGTGGGCGGCAAACCCCTGAATTTACTTTGATGGTATTTGTGCTCTTTTTTTTTCATTTTTCACGAATGAGTGATTCATTTCTTTGAAACAATGTGTTTGGAAAGCCTGCCCCACTAAGGAATTGTCTACGCAGTGGGGGAGGCTTGGAACATTGTATGTCCTCATGGAAGTACCAACAGGGGTTTTGCCAGATCCCCAGTGCAAGAGGTAACAGGGATGCTTGTATCAAAGCCAAAGCTTCATGAATCAAAGGCGCTGACTCTCGAGCACAAGTGCCAGCATTTGGGCAGATAACCTAGCCCGTGCCAATTTAGGGTGAGAGGAATGCCCCAGACTAATCCTGTGGATTCAACATAATCAATTTTAAGCATCCCACAGCCCTGAGAGTCTTCTTTTCATTTATAGATGTTAAAGGAAGAAATGAGGGTAATGATGTCCTCTCATTTCCCAAATAAGAAAAAGCAGAATTTTTTTGCATCTTTTTCTACCAAAAACCACTGTTATCTTGGGTGGTTTGTTCTAAAACATAGGGGGGTGGGGGGAAGGAGCACTGGAAGAAGAAACTGTGGATGTCAAATCACATGTTTTGCACGTGGATCAAGTACAACTTAAATGTTCATGTGGCAGGTGACAAGAAGCAGATTTTGGCCAGTATGA
This sequence comes from Pygoscelis adeliae, assembly GCF_000699105.1. NCBI lineage: Eukaryota > Metazoa > Chordata > Aves > Sphenisciformes > Spheniscidae > Pygoscelis > Pygoscelis adeliae. The sequence continues at coordinate 1,333,518 of NW_008824143.1, forward strand.
GGGCTGTTGAATAATTCTGTGCCATCTTCAGTAGTAAGCACCTGACATTCGACAACTTGCTAGCAGGGTGATTCAGACTGCTTAGATTAGGCTGTCTAAGGCAAAACATTATATGCAATGGAGAGAATAAGGCACCCACGAAAAATCATCAAATATCCTACATGCAGAACAGAGCTGGAGGCAGCATTAGATTAAACTCTAGAAGCAGGGTCACGTCTGAACTTCTGTCACTATCGATGAATTTCCTGAATCGGGCTGAAAATTATGTGCCTGTGTTCACTCAGAAAGAAAATATGGAATCCCCTTCTGCTCAGAGGTGTGTAATCAAGCATTTCTCATTCTCTTTAAAAGGTAGCTAAAAGACAAGGTGACAGCCCAGGTTTTGCATAACATTTTTGTGATTCTAAAGAGGAGCGTGAACATAGCTTTGTAGCTTTAGACAAATACAAGGAGCTTAATTAATTTAACTTTGTATTTCATATATAAAATGTTAACTGGTTCATTGCAACAGCTGATCTCTACCTTACCGAAACAACAGGCTTCCTCTACTAACAAGCCCTGCATGGGGAAGTCCCCATGGGAAAACTGATTGCCTGACTTGTGTGTGACAGCACAACCAATCTCTGGTTCAAATGATTGATCCCAAACAGTAGGACAGAGGACTTCCATATTAGTGGAGTCCAATGCCATCATATATCTAATCAGTGTTTCAGGAAGTGGAAGACCTGACTCCATCCTCTTCTGAATTTTGAATCCATTACTCCTACATTGCAGAAAAATGCATTAACTCAATTCTGTGATATTCTGGATTGGACAGTCTTCATGCCTTCTGTTAAGAGTAAGCCACAGGTGTCTTAAATTCAAGATTAATGTTGCTTTATTTCTGTTAAAGGCATTCTGGATAGAAATGGATACATATGTACTTTACAGTACAAGCACAGAGCCTGACCCAAATCATTATTAAAATGGCCTGTTAGAGAAACCTAAAATTCAGTAAGTCAGTGCTCAGATTCCATCTTTGCAACACAGGATGAAATCAGTGAGTTTACAAAGAGAGACACTGAATTTAATGGACTCTCCAATCACACAAGAGCAGAAAACGTCCTGTTCTCCTCTGCCCTGCTTCCCTCTCCCAGAAGACAACATATGCAAGAAGATACTATCTACAACAGCTGCAGTGCTCTAGTTTTCTAACTCAGTTTGTCCATTGGTTTCCTTGAGCTCAGTGGTGCTCAATAAGAGTAAACACTGTTCTTGTTAAGCGTTCAGAAGTAGCTCCCCATTTGTCCTCCAGTTATGTACACACCTTATAATGAGTAAAGACAAGGAAATGCTTTGAAATCAGACCCATTTCTTATTTTTTGGCTCTGGAGCTTGGTAGTCCATATGGACTGGGTAGATATTTTTCCTTCTGGTTTTGACAATAAATGCCATTACAAGTCTGAGAAACCTGCCTGGTTGAAAATGTTGTCAAAATGGCACATATAAAAATTCACTTTCTGACAAACATTTTGGTAGGAAATCCCCAATTGTCCTCCTTTACTTACTTATAAAGTCATTTTGTATTCTCTAATGTGTGGAGCATTGGATTTCTCAGTGCAAATGATATAGATATTATTTTGAGTTACAGGAGGAATATCCTTTCAAGAGGAAATCCTGGAATCATGCTATTCCGTGGTTTTTTCACAATTTTGATGCAAAACAAAAAAATTAAGTTCTTTGCAGAGCAGAAATTATGAAAAAAATCAACCAAAATTGTTACCTCAATGATATTGAATTACTGTAATGTTAAATATTAAGTATTGAACATTTAATGTTTATCTCTATGTAAAACAGTTTATTTTATACCTGTGATACTCTATTAACATTATCAAATCAAAACCAAAGGACTTCCTTATTTAAAAAAAAAAAATATATGCCAGCATTGCCAGATTCCTGACAAATGTTTTGGTTTTCATGGAACTGCATTTCCCGGTGGAAGTCAGCTTAGCCCAAAAATTTTCAACCAACTCTAGAATTATACATAAAGGAAAAGACAACTGAGGCTGTGATTTTCAATGCACTAGTGCAAATGAAAAGCAGATGGATTCTATTGAAAGTTACTATGATTTGGGTACCACGCTCCCAGAGGATCCTTTGAAAATGTGGTTTCTCAAGCACAGTATACACTCACTGCCTATTACTTGTTAAAAATAAAAAGTGTACATGTTTAGGAAAACTTGAAGCACTGTACACCGTCTTTAACTTTTAAGTAGCTATAAAACAATACTTTCTTTTTTTTATCCTGATGAATAGTAGGACTTTCAGTACTGTTTTATGTTGTTCTTGGTGGCTTTTGGATTTCTGTTACACACTTGTATCTCAAAACAAAACCCAGCAAGAAAAACAGATATATTGCTCTAATGTTAAGCAAAGACAAACCACCATCCAAACCAGAAGTGCTTTAGAATTTTATTTGAAATCTGTGAAATGCTTTGAAATTTTATTTGAAGTCCAGAAAGTGATGTTAAATCATCAGAGGAGATTCCCTGCATTAATATAACTGATTGCAATTCATTCTAAACTTCAGTTGTGTCTCCTTGCATACTAACTTCACAAACATAAAACTTCCCACTGCACTTTTATTCACAGGCTTGTCAATCAGGTGTTCACCGTTCCTTTAAAGTTTAAGCCTTATTAACCTACACACTGGATTTGACTGATGATAGGCCACAACAAACAAAGAGCACCAACTCTCAGGTTCCAAATCCTGTCATCCTAGTTCAGAGGGTCCCTGCAAACCCCCTGGAAGAGATGAAAGGATCACTCAAATGTCTGATTATTCAAACACACAGGCAATGAGGGCACATTGTGGAGAAAAAAAAAGTTAGCGAAGTCCCCTGCTGATTGAGATATCGTCTAAAAAAATAACTTGGTGCTTATTTTTGTACACAGATAGCATTAGTTTCCAGCCCAGGTCTTCATGGGTTATGTCAAATGCACGCTGGGAACACCATGTGCAAGATCTGGATCGAACATATATTTGGCAAATATTGTTAAATTGAAATCACCCCATGCCAGTGTTGCCCAGATACGGTAGGAAGCCAGCATGTTAGCTACTTCAGAGGAACTGAAAAATCACCGCAATTCTAGCAAGAAGAATTTTTATTTCATTCATTTTCATATGCAGTTTCAGAGTTTAGGGCTTCAGTATAAGCATATACTTATGCCCCACTTTGGTATATAACAGAGATTATTTTATTATGAAAATTCTGCTCATTAATGGCCTGGCATG
>NW_008824143.1:1336828-1349787 GCF_000699105.1 Pygoscelis adeliae
GTATTTATCAGGATTTTCATTACTGTTAATTAATATTACAGCATTGCTCAGAGACCCCAGTCAGGCGTAGGATCCTACGCATAAAAAGTAACGGTCCTTTCATGTTCTAAAGAACAAATCTAAATAATAATTACGTGTTGTAGAACACAAAGTAGAAGAGCTGAGGGGAAGAGAAGGATAATGTTAACAAAGAAATCTGGAAGGCTGGGGTTTTTTAAAAGACAAACAAACAAACAAAAAACTCTGGACTTTAATATGAGAGAAGGGAACAAGAAGCAAAAAAGGGCCATCTACCATGAAGACAGACATAAAATAGAAGCTGACCTCAAGTTTTCCCAAAAACATTCTCTTATATTCCTACTTTCCTGCTCTTTTTTATTTCAGTTTTCTCCTAAGTAAAGAATAATAATTGTGCAGGATACCACCAACTGTTGAGCCTGCATGCAAACAACATTCAGTTTATGACCGTGATGGCTTGTTAGCTTCCCACTGAGCTAACTACCAGTTAGTAAAATGTAAATGACACGATAAACAGAGCTGATGAGAGGATCAGATCATAAGTACAACAATTTTATACAATACGTTTTGAGAAGGGGGAAACAAGTGCAGGTTATAGCTGCATAGTGCAGAGAGCAAGTGTCAACAGTTCTTTTACTCTGTCTACCAAAGCAAACTTTGTTTTCTGGGGAAAAAAAGGTATAACAAACTGATGGGTGAAATACCTTTGTCACTGAAAAACTAGTTTTCCATCCCAAAGTGGCAGATTCAAAATCCAGCTAGCTTTACTGACATGTCTCAAGACAATACATTCAAAAAGATATGAAGAAATGAAGGTGATAAGAGAAAAACAAGGACAAATATCTCATCAGGACATGACTTTCTCTTAACAAGTTGAGTATCCCACTTATACAGTATTAGGTCTTCTTTCTGAGCCATATTAGTATAAACCAGATGGTTTAAGAATATTACATTTCTTTTTTTTTTTTTTGTATGATGACATCTCTGCATTCTGATCAACTCTCAGAGCTACAAAAATGTACTTTTTGCACTTGTTTTCTGTTGTCATTCCATATGTTTGACCATTTCTTTAGAAAATGATAACACTAAGATTTTCATCTGTTTTCTGTGTCAGCTACATCTTAATACTTCTTATCCTTTAAGAAGATTCCTACCCATTCAATAAGCATGTTAAATAAGGGGTAAATGTATGAATAAACTTGTTCTTATATGATTTAGAAGCTCACAGCAAAAAAGCAACCAAGCATATACAAGTAATACGCTGTTCCTCTGGGAATACAATACTTGTACCGTAGCTTTGGCTTTATGTTGCAGTGTTGGACCGAGCCTGAGAGATGAATGTAAAAGATAAAGAAGCATTGTAAGGTCAGTGACTGAGCTCCTCTTTTTGCTAATCGGCTTCCCTTGTTATCCATCTAATTTACTAGAAGGTTAACCTTTTCACTACTGCTAGAAAGTAGCTACAATTTTTTATTAAATGGACATGGTAACAAATTAAACTTATTATTGTTCATATAGCTCTGTAACAGTAAATGATACTGTAGAAAGAAATAATTAAAAAAAAACCCAAACAGTAACTTAGCAGCATTTTTCACTCCAAAGAGCATTCACATGCAAATGGGTTTACATGAAAAGAGGTACCAGGCCTTCATAGGTAAAATATTTCATGGAGATAGAGAGCTTCCAAGGCCGTAGAAGGAATGCCAATGTCACATATTAATTAAGAAAATATTTAAGATGGGCTGACCTGGAATTTTCCAAGGGAACATGTTCCTGTAAAAAAAAACATTTTCTTCAAAACTTTACATGGAGACTTAAAAAACCCCTGCTCCAAATAAATTTTAAACATTAAATGCATAGAATATTGTATTTCAATATTTTTTAAATGTAAAGATTCATTTTCCAGGTTGAAATTATCACAGAAGTCAGGAAAGAAAAGCAGAATAATTATAGATAAGTGAATCAAAACTCATTATGTATCCACAAGGTTTTCAGAGGTTTTTCCTTTCTTCTTGGATCAAGACAAACACATGAATTTGTTGAAAAAAATTTTGAAGTGCAAAAGTTAGTTTCTTTTATGCTACATTCTGTATCGCAACACTAAGAATGAAAGAAAAATTTGAATCAGGATGGGTAATCAAAAGGTGAAGGGTTTTGTCTACAAATTGGAAGCTCAAGGTTGAGTGTATGGTTCCAACACAAGCTGTTTATGTGGCTTTGGCCCAGACACTTCATTGCATGTTCACCTGTCCTAAATTCAAGGAAGCTGTTAAGTATCTAGATCTCAGACAGCTTCATTTGTCCCCTAGAAGCATATACAAGGAATTAGTACTTCTGTTCTAGAGCATACACAGAGGAATGTAACAGGGCAGATGGCTACGTACTCCTTAAGAAGTGCTGGTCCTAGGAGAAGAATTGGTCCTAAGTTATGATTCAGGACTTTGAAGAGGCTGACAAGGAATAAATGTCCCCAGAAGGGCCATATTTATTAGATGCACCCTGGCTATGGCTAATTTACGTAGGCAGCACAAACTGCAATCACTCTGCATTACAATTGTTTGTATTAAGAAAAGGAAGGTGGTATATAAAGGGCATCCTTTACTCAAAAGTTCACTGATCATCCCAGTGATTAGTGGGACCGTCCTGATACCTCCTGCCACAAAGAATCAGTCTAGGGATTAATATCCTAATTAATGTGAGCTCTGCAGAGACTATAGTGATGGACGGGAGGGATGGAAGTACCCTAATTCAGAAAAAGTCTGGAAGAAATGTCTGTATTTCGCCTTTCTTAAAATATTTATATCAATGTAGAATATTAGGGAGGAGAACATATGAAAACATTTAAATTATAGTGAAGCAGAGCTGCAAGTGAAAACAAGAGAATTCAGACCAACAGTGATTACATGGCATATTAAGCAAATTCAGCTCAGCAAAGCAATTGATGCAATGGCATCAAACACCAAAGAACAAGAAAACCTCAGTGGCAGTTCCAGACTGAAAATTGAACTTTCAATGTTCTAAAAATGTGATCTTTACACTGATAAAGACAGTAAGAATTCTTAAATCCAAAAGACATCTTTTCTACGAAAGTCTCCAGGGGCAAAGTCTGTGTGTCATATTCTGTCTCAGTGGTGAAAGAAGAAAGTTGAGAATTTTTCCAAAAATGGTAATGAACCATTGGATTTTAGTCATAACATTGACTTGCCTTGCATCCTCAGTCCATATACCTTCATCTTCTCTTTGTCCTTTAGTTCTTACTATGATACAAATAATCTGTTAGCTGCATCTCTGAAAATCTTTATTCTTTAGGCCAGGTTTGGTTTTAATTATTCATCTTGGAGTGTTATAAAATAGTGGTGAAAAGCAATGAACCATTCTGTCCTTTAATTGCAAGAGTAATTTTTAGGCATTTGAATAGGCCTATTATTTTCAAAACACAATTAACTATTAAGTGTATAGACTACAGAAGAAAAACTAAGTATTTTTAAGTTCTGTATCAAGTCAAGAAGAGGATCCTTGGGCAGAGGAGATAGGAAAGAGCTTTGGAATAGGTTTCAAGCAAGACAAAAGGGAAGGATAGAAAGAAATTGCAGGAAAATGTTCAGAAGCTTCAGTTTAGGAGTTTGGCATTTGATAAATGCTCCCACCCACTCCAGGGCTTCACAAACCTAACCTGACCATTTGTACCTTCTGAGTGCACAAATTTTTAATCAAGAAATAGTTTTGTGGTCTTTGCATAGTCAAAAATTTGCACCAGTTTTGAACTTTTAATTTTGGGATTCCAGAGTGCAACATTTAGGGATAGATTTTCATTCTAACCTCAGTACGTATTGCAGGTGCTTGACATCTCTAAGTACTGCGACTCATCATCTCAGTTTGGATCCCCAACAGCTTAGCCTTACTATTTTGACTTAATGTTGGCATTTATTATAATCATCGATAATTATGTATAATTATAATTAAGCTCTAATCCTCCTCAATTACACTGACATAAATTAGGTATAAGGCATAATTTAATCAAAATTAATGGATTTGAGCAAGTGTAGAGCTGACAAAAGGATAAACCCAGGTCTTGTATCTTATTATGACGTATAGCATTCTAAATATGCCAGAGTAAACCCATCTTATAGGTAACTATTGTTCAGTTACATTAAATGTTTGTTATTCATTGACTGTCATTGCTAAGAAAAAGGGAAAAACGAATTAATTCAGAAAATAAAGCAAAAATTGCAATGGAAACACTGAAATCTGAAAGAATTCCAAATCTTGTACATAAGAAAAAACATTTGTAAGATCATAAGGATGCCTATAAAGATTACTTTTGTTAAAAAAAAAAAAAAATCAAAGGAAAAGTCATTCCCTTGGGCGTTTTAAATGTATGTGATAGAAATACTCACATCCAGATGCTAACTTTTCTAACTGACCAAGAGTGGCCTTAGAGAGGCTGGTTGGGGAAATGATCCTTTACAAAACATGGGATACAAAGCTTATGTTGTTGAAAGGAGAAGCATGTAATCAGCTAAAGAATTCCTGAGAAAGACCAAGGGCAGCAGATACTGAAACCTTGAACTTCCTTGCTTCAATGCATTTTTCGCATGCTTCCTGAAGAAAGGAACAACCAAGGGAATTTATTAACTTTTAACTTAATTAGGTAGATGCCAAAAAAAATGTTCATTCCTGGAGTAGTCTATTTAGACATTGCAGCCTTCAAAAAATTGTAGCTCCACTCTAGGACTCCAGTGGAGATTTTTTTTAAGAAACTATGTGAACTTTTTTGTCTTCTAAATATAAAACAAGAGAAGTTTTAAATAAGAATTTTAGCTGCACAATTGCATTGAGAACATATCTAAGGCAACAGGCAGTGTGGTGTATATATGTGTGTATGTTTAATTGAGACATTCCATGGCAATCTAAAATAAACCTTTACAAAATGATATAACAATCAGTTCCTGCAAAATCTGACATATCTATCTATCTACATATATATATACAAACATACTTTTTTTTTTCTGATTATGATTTCTATTCATTGCTTTCTGTGATCTCATATATAACCTAAATCTACCTTTCCCAAGCAACACTGTGGCAAATCTGTAATATAATTTAGAACTATGCTTTCCCTTGGCTTACTTGTATAAAATTTTTTTTTTAAATTTTTAGTTGGCTGTTATTGTGAAATTGTTGATGAAGTAAAAAAGGGACATTATTTTAACCTTCTCTTTCACTTTATGCTCACAAAAAATTGCTAACAGAAGCAACAGCCCCTGAACATCTACTATCTTTATTTAGGAGTGTGCAAAAGTATTCGGATTCCCAGTTTCCCCCTAAGCTACCACCACTGTTTCACATGGTGTCTTCTGTGTCAATCAATAAAGATGAGGAGACGGGTGCCGTCCCTGGCAATGGAAACTCAACACTGGCATTCCAGCCTGACAGCAGCCATGAACGGTGCATGACTGTGTACAGGGCTAAGAAAGAAAACGGGATTTTAGGAACCGCTTTTATGGCAAAAATAAGCTATAGGTGCATAACAATCACTGTATGTTAAAGCATAATCAGATTAATTTTATTCACTGGGTTGATTTAGAATATCAGCATTGCAAAGTAGGTTGAAACAAGTCCTGTTGACAGAAGCTGCCTAATTCTCTAGCCTAATTCACCAGCTACTGGTGGTGAATTCGCTGGACTACTTCCAAATAAATTTAAATGTGTTTGAATTAAGAACAGACTAATTACAGTAAAGCCACCAGACTTCCTCAAAACCGGGGTATAGATTCTTAAATCCATTCACAGGTATTCTCTGTTGCACCCCTTTTGCGGCATAAACGTACAAGGAACAAGACACAAATGAAGGACCTATATCACAGTACTGGGATAATAACAAAAAAACTAACTGTAGTAACTCCCGTGTTATCAGAACTGTTGGTAAGGTATGATTTTTTGATTATCAGTCATGGTGGATGCTACAGTCTTGTCACCGGTCTTGTATCCCCACTAGCAAACTCTACTGTTTTCTATCAGTGTTGCAGTCCTATTAATACTGTCACCAGATGTATATTCAGTCCCTGAATCAATAGCTTTAATCATCTTTATGGTTGCCCTTTTATTCACATCTATTGATTACAGTACCACAGTATAAAACAGCAGGGAATAAAATGGAGCAGAGGACTACTGGAAAAAAACAAAACAAAAGAAAACAAACAAAATAAAGATGCTTTTAAATTGAATAATTATTCCAAAATGTTATCTCTGAAGAATTTTGATGCACCAGGCATCGCAGGCAATTCAATTATTTGTCTAGAGGCTTTGGTAAAGTTTTATATAGAGTATATTTCAGTAAAGTCAAAATTATTTTCATTTTGGTGAAAATTCATATACATGATGATTTTTCTTAACCATAGAAAATAAATAGCAGATAATAACTGAAAAGTTGAATGAGGTTAACCAGCGTAATTGAAGGATGGCTTCTGCTCCACTTTTTTCTGTCACTGAACTGTTAAGATGCCCAAATACTTCCTCATATATTTTTAAACATAATTACTTAACATGCCTGAAAACCTTCAGTAGACTACCCATCTGACTAGAACCACATGGTTGTACATCACTTGAACAATTCCTGAGTTATTCCACAGAGATCATCCTGACTTTGGAACTAGATTCACAAAGGTAGAAGCTGCCCAAGTGTTCATTTACTCCTTTGTTTAACTCCTTTTTTTAAGTTAACTCCTTTGTTTTAGTCTTGGGGAGGCCCTTTGCTCCAGCTCCTTACCGTCCAGTTAGGAGACAATCTTGAGAACATGACAGAAATTTTAATTTTCTGCTTCTATCAGCATTACAATGCTATCCTCAGCGAGAGAAATAACTGATAACAACAAAAAACCAAACAGGAAAGGTGTTGCATTACAAAGATGAGTCTCAGAGCTTTGATAAGATCTGGATTACCTTTGGGCTAGGAGAACTTCTACAGTAATCCTTGGTTAAGGCTGTGTCTGAGCAAATATGAGTCTGTTAGCACTTTCACATGGGTGTCAGGAAATACTAGGTTCAAACCCTTAAAATTTACCTATGAAAACTCTCGTATAGGTTCATAGGAGTTTTGATAGAATAAAAGATTTTGAGGAGGAGATACATGCACATACATAGAGCTTGCAGATTATATCCCTTGCAAAGGAAAGTGAAAGAATGAAATCTATTTTGATGTGCTGGAAGTCAAAACAGCTTCCTGCATGTGATTCATCCATCTCTGTTACATTACACAGAACTGGATCAAAACAAGCTTTCATTTTTTTCCAGATTGAAATGTGGGCGTCAGGGGGCTAAAAGAACAGTTTTCTCTCTTTTTTATCCTCAAACATTTTTTCCCCTTCTTCATTGGAAACATAATGCTGTCAGCTGTCCCTACCATCTTCCAATTTCAAGTTCTGTCTCCATCTGTGTTCATACTTTTTTTTAACTCTTAATCAGGTCCTGCCTTGTCTTTGTATAGGAATTCAGCATCATATGGCACCAATTCAGACCTGTAACATGAATAAAGGTTGGTATTTATCATACCTGCTGTAAAGGAAGTGCCTTTAAAAGGAAAGGGAGCATGTAATTCCCTGCCCTTCACTTTCTCCTCAACCTTTCACCTTTTAATCAGTAGCCATAACCCGAGGAGATCTCACAATGGAAAGCTAATTATGAGGTCATGAAGATGAAAGCATCTGACTTGCATTTTCTAAAGGTACTTTACTTTTAAATTATCCCTGATTTACCTGCATAAAAGGAAAGGAAGTTCCCAAAGATTATTCTAAACGTACCAGACTTTCAGATGTCAGCATTTCCAAGAGGAAATGGAAATGCAATCCTGTCAAAATGTCTTTTGAATATTTCTTATGAAGGAGTCTTCCATTTACTAATATGACCTGACTCATAAATTGAAGATATGTTAATGGACATGAGGGCACAGAGCACTCAAGGACAATACGCCATGGAGACTCCATAGCTATAAGACTAGTGCGTAACTAGCAAGATGTTTGGATGCATTTTCCTAGGAAACTAAGAAAACCACAGAATTTAAGCATTTGTATCTATCAGTTTTGAGAATCCGGTATGTACTGTTGAGAACTGCAGGGAGAAGTGTGTTTGTAGAACATTGTCCCATACTATGCTGAAAATTCCAGTCTTATTTTGTCTTAATAATTGTATATGTTGAAGGCGGCAGGAATAACTGCAGAAAAAAAATGTTTGTTTTATAGCATCTAGTATCCAGATGGTAAGATGGAAAGTTTGCCAGTTGTATCAACAGCTGTAATAACATATATTTAGATGTATTACATATATTGATGTTATTATATATAAATACATATATATTTTTATTATAGATACACATTGTACATATATTATATGTAACAACATATATTTAAAATTGTCTTTTATTACATAAGAATGAAGATACTCTGTTCAGATAGTGGTTAAGGCTAAAACCCCAGAGAATCAAACAGTTAAACAATGTGTTAATTTTAGACCTATCCAAACTGAATTACCAGACTATTGGATACATGGTTTATCCACCGGACCTGAGCCCTATCAAACTTGAAATGTATCATCTTTGAGACATGAGGACTGCTAGAGAGAAAGAGGGGCTCCATCAGACAAGAGGGGACAAGAGCACCATTGCTAACAGGCCTGTTAATTTAGAGAGAAGACTTGTCAGCGTACAATGGCCAAAACATGAGGAGAAGTGGAGGCAGGGAATAGAGTGAGGCTGCCTGGGGGCCACTCACACTTTCCTGGGGAAAGTAGCATGACTGGAGAGCCATCTCCTTTGCACCCAACACATGAACACTGGAAAAGACAATCTCCTTTTCTTCTTGAGGATTTGACATTTTCTATAGGCAACAGTGTCTTTTCACTGAGTTTTACTGACTAAGAAACAGACCATATTTCCCTCTCTGATCATAAATAGTACAGAGATACCAGCTTTCTATGTTGTTATTATTGGCTCCACTGTTCCTCTCCTAATACTGCTTTAAATTATGTCTACTTTGCTATTAATACTTCTTAAGTTGTTTTTGTTTCCCCTAAGGAATGAACAAAACATTTTCTTTGGACTTTTCATGACAGTTAATGGTAGAGGATGAATGGAAAAAGAGAGGTTCTCATTTGAGTTGGCAAAAGATTAATTACATATTGCTTCTACTGAAAATGGGCATAATTCTGAGAACTGAAATCAGCAGTTAGTAGAAATCTCAGCCCTTCCAGGATCGAGCCCAGAGAGTCTGCATTTGACAAAGTAATAGTCTTTTAGCAAGTTTTTTAACATGAACAAGAAAATGTTTTGTGCAAAAAAATTTTTCCTTATAATGCTATAAACCGTGAGGTCAGCTGCAGTAAATAAATGAAAAGAAGCACTAGGCTTAAACAAGAGTCTCATGTCTCTGGCATTTCCTTGAAATGCCTTGAAATCGTCATTTGATAGCACTACCTCATATTCCCCTTCTGTAAAATGCAGATGCTGAGTGTATGTATGTGTTCAGAGAACTGTATCTAAAATGCTATATGAGGATCACTGAAGATTTGGACTAATAAAAAGATGAAACAACTGCACAAAAATGATCCCAATCTAGTTGATATAATTAGTTGTATAATATTACTATACCATGAAGAAACAGAATGATGAAACCCCTGTTACTTACAATATTATCTGTTCAGCTGTGACAGGAAGCCCCCTGGATAACATTCTTACAGGCTTCTTGTTCACATTTTCAGATAAAGGGAGTTTCTGATAGGTTTTGAAGCTAGGCATGATTATTCAAACCAGAGTTTGCATGAATGAGCAATAGTGAGTTTTTAATCTATGCAGCTGGTAATCCATGCCCGTATCCCTCCAAACAGAAACAAGCCTCTTAAGTTCACCATGGAACCTGGATGTTTAGTAATTTAATAGGCTTAAGCTTTATTCCTTCAAGGTAATTGTGCAGATACCTTTAATAAAATACACTCAACATTGCCAGCAAACATTCTAGATAAATGAACACAAGAAATGTTAGATGCAACTTTATTATACTGTTAATCCTTGCTGGGAGGCTTCCTGGACTGTTTGAGGGTAGTGTTAGTAGTGATGATAAACTAATTTGCCATGGCTCTTAAGTCCATGTTATCTTTTCTTATCAGCCTAAGGCTAGGTCGGGAAAAAAAATTGGAAACATTTGCCAGAGATGGCAATGTGGGTAACTCAAATGCCATTTCAGAGTGTCAATCCATCCATGTCTCCATAACAGATAGTTTAATGGTCCATTTAATTCTTCAAAGCAATCGAATTTCCACCCATATCCTGATAAGGTGATATACCACAGTAAGGTTGCCAGAATTTTTTTTTTTTATATGCAAGACAAGTTTTCCACAGTCTAATTTATCCAACACAGATTGAGCTAAGAGCAACAAATTACTTGAAATTTTTGCCCTCATGTTTTCAAAATCAAATAACATCTAAAATGGTGGGCGTTGTTAATTTGATTTTATTTGTTTTGTTTGGTTGAGGTTTTTTAATTGTCTCAAGATAGTAAGGCTCAAAACTATAAATACATTGTGGAGTAAGACATAAAGAAAAACAGCAAATCACCAGCTGTTCCTAAATGTTAGAATGTACGCTCAACTCAATGATAGTGAGGCTGGTAAGTAAATCTCACTACCTTCATCCTGTGGTGTTTGCTATACCCAGGACGTCTCAGATCTTCCACTGTTTGCACTGGTCTGCAAGATAAAGGATCTTGAACCTTCTGTTTCTTCTACTACTCCTTTCTAGGCCACTTCATAAATTCTGCTCATGCTCATACCACCTTTGGGAAGTCAGTACGCTGCTTGGCTGTAGCTGCCTTCTTCTCTATTTCAGCCAGGTCAGCTTCCATGACATCAAACCTGCCAGATTAGGAACTACCAAAGATGAGTGAAACAACTTCTAGACAAGGTCCTTGAGTCTATTGTCAATTTTGAGTTCCCAAACAGTCCTTCCACTCCTGTTGGATTTGCATCTATTATGTGTCAGGATAACCTACTTCCTATAGGCTGTAACTGTGGTGTGGTCAATGTGCTAGAGGGACGGGATGCCATCCAGAGGGACCTGGACAAGCTCAAGAAGTGGGCCCGTGTGAACCTCTTGAGGTTCAACAAGGCCAAGTGCAAGGTCCTGCACCTGGGTCAGGGCAACCCCCGGTATCAATACAGGCTGGGAGATGAAGGGATTGAGAGCAACCCTGCCAAGAAGGACTTGGGGGTACTGGAGGATGAAAAGCTGGACATGAGCCAGCAATGTGCGCTCACAGCCCAGAAGGCCAACTGTATCCTGGGCTGCATCAAAAGAAGCGTGGCCAGCAGGTCGAGGGAGGTGACTCTGCCCCTCTATTCTGCTCTGGTGAGACCCCACCTGGAGTCCTGCGTCCAGCTCTGGAGCCCTCAGCATAAGAAAGACATAGACCTGTTGGAGCAAGTCCAGAGGAGGGTCACAGAAATGATCAGGATAGCCTCTCTCCTCTGAAGAAAGGCTGAGAGAGTTGGGGTTGTTCAACCTGGAGAAGAGAAGGCTTTGGGGAGACCTTATTGCAGCCTTTCAGTACTTCAAGGGGGCTTATAAAAAAGATGGTGGCAAACTTTTTAGCAGGGCCTCTTGCAACAGGACAAGGGGGAATGGCTTTAAATTAAAGGGGGGTAGATTTAGGCTAGATATAAGGAAGAAATTTTTTACGCTGAGGGTGGTGAAACACTGGCATAGGTTGCCCTGAAAGGTGATGGATGCCCCGTACCTGGAAACATTCAAGGCCAGGTTGGAGTGGGCTCTGAGCAACCTGATCTAGTTGCAGATGTCCCTGCTCATTGCAGGGTGGGTTGGACTAGATGACCTTTAGAGGTCCTTTCCAACCCAAACTATTCTATTATTCTATTATTCTATTTTTCTATATTTATTTCACAATTGTCTTTAGTTATATATGTTCAAGTGCAGGACCAGGTGAATATAGTTTCCAAAAACAGCTGACAGACAATTTCCAAAAGGTTTAACATAAAATATTATATTGAGCAGAATTGGTACAATTGCAATAATTGCAGATAGACCTGCCAGAACACAGTTTTCCTGTGTGGAAGCAGGAGTCTTTTCTACGTAAAACATTTACCTCTTAGGCTTATAATGCTTTTGTGTAGATGAACTTCAGCTGAAATACAGTTAATAAATAGTCACTCCATTCTATCAATTAGTACAAAATTATAAGATTATGTGCAATAACTTTGAAAATACTCAAATACATTATCTTACATATATTGTTAAATATTTTTAAATTGTTATAATGTCTGATTTAATTCACACCAGTAATGTTACAGTGATAGCAGTCCATGAAAATAAAAAACCTTTCTCAGATGAAGATATACTAAAGAGTAATGTCCTTCTTTTCAAGAAAAAAAATTACATTGCTCTCAAAAGTTAACAGCAGTGAAATTTAAAATAAAGTTACTTTCAAGTCAAAATGATTTTTAAAAATGTTTTTAAGATCTATACTTAACAGTTAAATTATTTTTGAAATCTGGTCAGAAAGGCGTCCTTCACATCTCAGTTGTGGCTCAGCAGAACTTTATTCAACCTGTGACTTATTGTTTTCAATAAAAGTAAGAGGTCATAGAATCATAGAACCATAGAATCATTTAGGTTGGAAAAGACCTCTAAGATCATCAAGTCCAACCATAAACCTAATACTGCCAAGTCCACCACTAAACCATGTCCCTAAGCACCACATCCACAGGTCTTTTAAATACCTCCACGGATGGGGACACCACCACTTGCCTGGGCAGCCTGTTCCAATGCTTGACAACCCTTTCAGTGAAGAAATTTTTCCTAATATCCAATCTAAACCTCCCCTGGCACAACTTGAGGCCATTTCCTCTTGTTCCATCACTTGTTACTTGGGAGAAGAGAC
>NW_008824143.1:1352280-1352488 GCF_000699105.1 Pygoscelis adeliae
GCGATAGGATGAGAGGAAATGGCCTCAAGTTGTGCCAGGGGAGGTTTAAATTGGATGTGAGGAAAAATATCTTTACTGGAAGAGTGGTTGAACATTGGACCAGGCTGCCCAGGGAAGTGGTTGAGTTACCATCCCTGGAAGTATTTAAAAGACGTGTAGGTGAGGTGCTTAGGGACATGGTTTAGTGGGCATGGTGGGGTTGGGTTGA
>NW_008824143.1:1352554-1359273 GCF_000699105.1 Pygoscelis adeliae
ACCTTGGATTATGAGGGCTTCATTCTGTTCCCTGTCTCTGTCTTCCAGCTCAGGGGGCTGTAGGTACCCAGAGAACAACTGGTCTTACTATTAAAGACTGAGGCAAAGAAGGTATTAAGTGCCTCAGTCTTTTCCTCATCCTTTGTCACTATGTTTCCCCCTGCATCCAGTAAAGGATGGGGATTCTCATTAGCCCTCCTTTATTGCTAACATATTTACAGAAACATTTTTATTGTCTTTTACGTCAGTAACCAGATTAAGTTCTAGTTGGGCTTTGGCCCTTCGAATTTTCTCCCTGCATAACCTCATGACATCCTTGTAGCCCTCCTGAGTTGCCTGCCCCTTCTTCCAAAGGTCATAAATTCTCCTTTTTTTCCTGAATTCCAGCCAAAGCTGGAAGTTCAGTCAGGACATTCTTCTTCCCCGCCAGTTTGTCTTTCGGCACATGGGGATGGTCTGCTCTTGCGCCTTTAAGATTTCCTTCTTGAAGAATGTCCAGCCTTCCTGGACTCCTTTGCCCTTCAGGACTGCCTCCCAAGGGAATCTGTCAACTAGTCTCCTAAACAAGCCGAAGTCTGCACTTTGGAAGTCTGAGGTGGCAGTTCTGCTGACCTTCCTCCTTATTTCTCTGCAAATTGAAAACTCTTATTATTTCATGATCGCTATGCCCAAGGCGGCCTCCAAACATCACATCACCCACAAGTCCTTCTCTGTTCGCAAACAAACCCAGATTAACACCTTGAAAATGTGCCAAAGTGTCATCATGACCCAAGTATGTTGTATATCCTTCTGAGATACTAATGAGGGTTGATAGTTTAGGGAAAAGAGTGTTAAAAACGTTCAGATTTTCACAAACAAGATTTGATGATAGTAACAATAGTGTGGTTTGCCACGATCTTTCCCCGTTGTGGAGCATTTTTCCCTGTGGCTCTGGTATTGGTTAATAGTGAAAAATAATATCATTCCAAAAGAAAGGAAATATATATCAAGACTGCTGAGAAACAGTGACCAAATTGAAGACAACAAGAATTTTGTCTTTAAGTGGACTGGGATTTTGTCAGTGATGCATTAATTTCCCTCACTTACCACCTGCTCCAACCTTCTGCAACTGCTTTCTTTCTCCTCTCAGAAAAATATGGCTTGAACTGTTCCATTAAAAAAGAAAAAGAAAAAGCAAATGCAAAAGCATAACTCAAAATCCTGCATGAGCACTTCTTAAACATTAATATTAGAAATCTGAATGATATAAATATATTTATATATACATATGCATATAACACTATATAATAAGACATACATTTATAAAATGCAGGAAGTGTCATTTCAAACCAGTGAAATCTAGATTTGGAGCTGCTTTCTTTGGCTTAATCCAAATTTTTGTGTTAGTATTGATAAGCAACTAACACCATTAAAATAAGAACAGGAAATTAAATAGAGACAAATATAATCTTTAAAGACCTATGAATTGTTTTTATTTGTTTGCTCTGATCAAATAACATTTTCTTGTGTAGATGTTATTGGCATTTTTCTTTCCTAAAGGTAATGCTCTGGCTTACAGTACTCTCACCTTAAATATAGTATTCAGTGGAAGAGCTAGTCTGGAAGTTACCCCGTCATTTTCTTATTTTTTGAGTGCAGCCAAGGAAATATGAGATTAAATTTCATGGAAATCTTGATGCCTTGTAGAAGGCATACTGAGAATGATTTGGGAAGAAATACTGCAGTGATTTTTTTTTGGTTAACATCAGTGTTACTTAGTCCAAAGAAAAGTATCATTAGCTTCCTTATTTCTCACATTGGAGCTTTCATTCAGAAGCTATGTCGTACTTTAAAAAGTAAGCTGCAAAAACATTGGAGTTTTACATTAAAGATAGTACCTAAACATGTTTTCAAACTTCTTCGTGTTCAAATGTACAAATTGCTGGACTGCGATATGAGTAAATCCAGTCCTTCCTTCCCTTCGGAAGGGTATCTAGTCCTGATTGCAAGACTGCTGTGTCTATTGAAGACCACATCCTGAGGCCACCTGTCTTTCCGGAAGGTTTTCTCTACTCTCTGAAAGGCCTTTGGCAGGAATCACTGGATGAAGTCCTCAGGCCTGTGCTACACAGGAAGTCAGATGAGATGGTCTTAAAAGTCATGATGGTTTCAGTCTGGAAGCATGTTAGACTTAAGCCTTTTTAGATAATTTTGGCTTTGAGATGGAAAATCAAAAACCTCATTGCCCTTGCCACCTCTCCCTAGCACTTAAACAAGCCTATCTGACTTTCAGAGAAGGTTTGGGATGGTTTGATGCTTTGTAAAAAAAAATTGCTTCATCCTTAGTTTATTTGTGATGTAAGTATACTCTACCAATAGTGAAAATTAAGACCTTATTCTTTGGGGTTCTCTACCCAAAGTTAATGAGTGAAATGAATGCAGAGCTTCTCAAAGCTCAATAGGGAATAGCTCCTGCATTAAACAAATACTGTGGATAAGAGGGAACAAGCACTCTTAATGTGCTACAATGACAGCAGAGCTAGGGACTTACCCATGTTTCATTGTGGAGCCTCCATCAGGATTAGAGAACTTTGTTCCTTTAATTAATACAAGGCAAAACTTTTACTCCATGGCTTCTCATCCTCTTCTGTCCTTTTTTTATTTCTTTTTAACGTTAGTTCTTTAACAAATCCCTCTTTTCAGGGACCAAAAGCTGATATGTTCTGGGGAAATGCCAGCAAGATGTTAAAGATTGGCACAACTAGCTACTGTCATTCTATCAAGACAATAGGATTTGAGCGAAAGGGGTAGAGTTCTCCATGCAGAATTTAGCTGCTTAATCCTCTCTTGTGGGCTGGCACAAAATCAACAAAAGAAAGAAACCAAATTACCCAGCTCTGCTTTGGCAGATTTAGCCACTGTCAGCAGGCCAGAAGTTAATTCCCTCATATTCTTGTTTGCCACCAACTACGGCAGGCCTTGCTGAGCCAGGTTTCCTGTGTAAATCTGTCAGCTGAAATGATGCACAGCATGAAGAAGGAGAGAAAGGACATGCAAAGAGTGTGGTCCTTTCGCCAAATCAAGTCCCCAGAAGTCAGGGACTGGCACTGGAACTACCTCTTTGCCTTCAGCCTGAGTGATGTTTTTGACACAAGATGAGAAAGATTTATAGTTTCTTAAATCGCCATTACACCATCCCTCCCCCCCTTTCTTGCCAATAAGTAAGGATTGTTGTTACATTAAGCTCTGTGTGTGGGAGCCTGTTTCCCTTCTGGCACTCGGCACAAGCTTCCAGCTGCTTAGCATCTTTCTGAGACTCAACAGTGTGTAGGGTATGATATGTTAATAATGAGGACTACATAGTCATCAAGGCCAGTAAAATTGCAGTGAGGGTAGGAAATGCATCATCAGTTTGCTCTGTCACAAATACTTACTGACTAGTCACAGCGTATGGTGCCTTTTATTGTGTGCCCAAACTAAGCTCTTGGGTGGATAATGTGACATAGGGGGAATCAGGCTGTTGTGTGTCATTCATTATTCTCCTCTTTCCTTATATCATGGTTTAACCCGGCAGGCAGCTAAACACCACACAGCTGTTCGCTCACTCCCCCCCAGTGGGACTGGGGAGAGAATTGGAAAAAAAATTAAAACTCGTGGGTTGAGATAAAGACAATTTAATAGGACAGAAAAGGAAGGAAAAATAATAATAATGATAAAAGAATATACAAAACAAGTGATGCACAATGCAACTGCTCACCACCCACTGACCGATGCCCAGTCAGTTCCCAAGCAGTGGTCGTGCCCCCTCCCCAACTCCCTCCATTTTTTATTGTTCAGCATGACATCATATGGTATGGAATATTCCTTTGGCCAGTTTGGGTCAGATGTCCTGGCTGTGTCCCCTCCCAGCTTCTCCCAACTTCTTGTGCACTTCCAGCCTCCTCACTGGCAGGGCAGTATGAGAAGCTGAAAAGTCCTTGAATTAGTGTAAGCACTGCTCAGCAACAACTAAAACATCAGTGTGTTATCAACGTTATTCTCATATTAAATCCAAAACACCGTACTATACCAGCTACTGGGAAGAAAATTAACTCTGTCACAGCCAAAACCAGGATGTCTTAGAAATCAAGTAACAACACTACTGTGAGAGGAGGTAAGTCAGGTACAAAATATTTGGAGCAACATGTAAAACAACTCAAATCACGCAGCTTTTTGGATCTCATGATGAACCCCAAAATGGGTAGCATTTCATGAAAATTTTTACTTAGGGATTTTTTTTTAAAGCAAAGACAGTCTCGCTAGTGAAAGTGAGAAAATTAGAAAGAAAAATACAATCTACTTACAAGTGAAAGAATATAGACCTTTTTATAAAAGGTAATGGTTTTCACATGAAAATCACAAATGCCCAGGGATTTCAAATGTTCTTAGTGTGAAAATGGACATTTCCTTAAAGTACTTAATGAAACATGTTTGACAGAATGAGTAATCCTGCAAAAATATAGATCTGTGTGTGAAATTCTCAGATAGTCAAATTATGTGTTAACAGTTCTGGTTGCCTTTTTTCTGTACTGGAAGCAGTTTCCACTTATATTAGACCAGTATATGGTATATATGGTGTACTATGATAACAGTGTATGTCTGTAATGTAAGCAGTGTAATTTAGTGAGTTCTGTTTAAATTCTGATAATTTATGCTTCAGATTATGTAAGTGTTAAATAATTGTGCAGTATAATTAGAAAAATCTTTTTTTCTTTTTTTTTTTTTGCCTGTGTTGAGACAAATTTTGAGTGACTCATCACAAACACATTTATTGATTGTAACAATTGGATGAAATAAAAGGATAGATGAAGCATTGTTCTCCTAATATCTGGATTCCTTTCTTAACTTCAACAAGCTACTTCTAGCTACAATAATATCACCTTATATAAGTGCCAGACTTGGTAATTATGGCTACTGAACCTAAATATTAATGAGCAATTTCATGCTATTCATGTACGCCAAATCTTGACACAAACAATGGAGAAAACTTGTTGCAATTCCTAAATTAAATGGACAGAAGACTAGCACAAAAAGAGCCTTTCATCTATTTTGTTATTTCTAGCTCTAACCCAAGACAGATGTTCATGTTATTAAAAACATTATGGAAATATTTAATGGAAAATTACCAACACTCCCAAGCAGGTTAACCTGGATAAAACCCAGGATGCTACCTAACAGAGACAAGTGCAAGATGACATACGGGGAAATAGTCAACCACATAAATATAGATTAGGGAATTTTTAATGGACAAGGTTCCAGTTCTGTAGAAAAGGATGCAATCTATCACTGGTCATGTCATAATTATTTGTAACTGCCTTTCAGCCCCAAAACTGGATCTTGGAGGAATTTTAAAAGGGAAGGAAAAGGGGCCAGATCCAAGTTTGACCTCAGCTCTAAATCTAAGCACTTCATTGAAACACCTGACCCAGGAGCGAAATCACTGTGCACTTCCTCTGTACCTAATGGAGAGAAATCAGCACTTCCAGAAGAACAGAAAAGATTTTGATCAGACTTTGGATATCTTCCCTAGCTATTTCAATAAAGTGCCTAAATTTGCATGGAATAGACCCAGGTCTAAGTGTCTATGGAAATGTTTTTTCAGAAAGCCTGTGGCCTTGTTAGTTGCCTAAGCAATTTAGGCTTAATTTTGAAATGTGTTTCTGAAATCACATACCAGCATTGTACCTAAACTTGTTCAAGTCCCATAGAGGAGACAGAGCAGGCATTTTCAAAACATTGGACATATTTACCTTATGCCTATGACTGCAAAGAGATTTCAATGATGGAAGACAATAAGCCAGCTCAGGAATTAGAAACTGTAAGGCTTCAATCCTGCAGTGCCGTACTTGCTGAGATGGCAAACTTATTATGCAGAGAACCTGAAGTTGTACAGCCTTACCAATAGCATAGGTAGCACTTTTCTGCATCTTGCAAATGATATGGCACACACAAGTCTATGGGACCAGATGAGATCGACCCAAGGGTACTGAGGGAGGTGGTGGAAGTGCTCACCAAGCCACTTTCAATGCTTTGTGAGCAGTCCTGGCTAACCGGGGAGGTCCCAGTTAACTGGAGGTTACCAAATGTGACGCCCATCTACAAGAAGGGCCAGAAGGAGGATCTGGGGAACTACAGGCCTGTCAGTCTGACCTCGGTGCCAGGGAAGGTTATGGAGCAGATCATCCTGAGTGGCATCACGTGGCACGTACAGGACAACCAGGTGATTGGGCCCAGTCAGCATGGGTTTATGAAAGGCAGGTCCTGCTTGACTAACCCGATCTCCTTCTGTGACCAGGTGACCCGCTTAGTGGATGAGGGAAAGGCTGTGGTTGTTGTTTACCTAGACTTTAGTAAGCCTTTGACACCGTTTCCCACAGCATTCTCCCGGAGAAACTGGCTGCTCATAGCTTGGATGTGTGCACTCTTTGCTGGGTAAAGAACTGGCTGGATGGCCGGGCCCAAAGAGTTGTGGTGAATGGAGTTCAATCCAGTTGGTGGCCGGTCACAAGTGGTGTTCCCCAGGGCTCAGTACTGGGGCCAGTTCTGTTCAATATCTTTATCAATGATCTGGACGAGGGGATCGAGTGCACCCTCAGTAAGGTTGCAAACAACACCAAGTTGGGCGGCAGTGTTGATCTGCTGGAGGGTAGGAAGGCTCTGCAGAGGGATCTGGACAGGCTGGATCGATGGGCCAAGGCCAA